>NW_005187556.1:671709-715034 GCF_000239375.1 Pundamilia nyererei
TATTTATTAATAGTGACTTTTATGTATATATATGCCTCTATACAGTATATTGTGCTATTCTTAGTTAGTGTATTCTCTGGAACACAGCTGACAGGAATAACCATAATAAGACAGGGGAGGCTGGACTGAACAGAATGAACATGCAAACGCGGGACCTTCGCAATAAAATGGGAATCATGATGTGGGAGTGGAGGAGAGGCAGACGAGGGAGCGAGGGAACACAAGGGAGAGCACAGACATGACGCGCTGAGGAAGGATGGAAAACATAACACGAAGGGAAACACGGCACAAGAACTCACACCCCAATATAAACACAGACACACAGGGAGACACAGAGGGCAGAGACACACGGGAGGATCTAATAAACGAAACTGAACAACCTAGGAACCATAAAATAAATAATGAACTAACAAAATAAAACAACACAAGAAAACTAAGAACGCTGAGATGTACATGTATATATTTGACCCTGTGTTTATAATGTTGGATTAGAGAAAATCTGCACCCATGATGAGTGCAAGTAAACTTTGGAGCACATCTGTATATTTATGTAATGCAGGATAGAAGGGATTTTAATCACCACAATGTAAATTTGACATGCTATAGAACATCTTACAAACAGCTAGTCAACAAACCTGTATACTTAAGTTGTACTACAGTTGGTATAATACGCAAGCACGTGAATGCAAAATATGCACGAACACTAAGAACAGGCTCAGGAAATAGGGAAAGGGAGCAAGAAAAAGATTTAAAGGATTTAGGAAAAGATTTGCAGCAAAAGTTATGAGATCGAAAAGGGAAATTGGGAATTAGAGACAGTGACTGCAATTGACAGGAGCCCTTTGAAGCGGGCTGTGAAATGGCCTGGTGTCTACACCGAGGGCAGAGCGATGCGACAGCACATGGGAGATGAAAGGAGGAAATGCACACAAACATTACTCTTCCTGTTCAAACTATCAAAAACGTGCACACTCATGTGATACACACTTTGAGCTCCAGTGTAATGGGAGTCTTAGTGCTAGCTATTAATGCATTAATCAAAAAGACGGAGGCAGCGGGGAAGAAATCATGCTTTTCCCTCCCATGCACACACACACATGCAGACAGATGTGCGTGACCAGGGTGCAGAGGTCTTTTAAATCTAGCACACACACACTGTTTTGAAAATACACTTGGAATGTGGAGGTTCCAATTCCCAATCCTCACTGTTACAATATTAATCGACCTGTGGGTTAATTAACCTTGTCTGAAAACCTTTCCATAAAGCCCTGCCACATGGATTAGTCTCCGCTGTGTTGACTAAAACATCAAATCTGAAAGAAAAAATAAAATAAATCTGGGTCAAGCGTGAGGGGATTGTGTGCCACGTTTCACTTCGCCAACAGTCGTGGAGAAATTCAAATGTTCTCTGACAGCTGAATTAAACTGAGCTCAACTCGATTGACCCTTCTTCCTCTCACCCCACTTCCTGCGCAAATCCTCACAATAAAGGCTAATACGCATGTTCATTCTGCGTATGGCTCCCTCCCATAATCTAATTTAGTTCAGTTGATTTCTCTCCCTCTGCCCGGCTCTCTGCCTCGCTCCCTTTATCTCCCTGTAAATACGTTAATCATGGCTGCATAAAGCTGCTCTTTGAGAGAAATCTTCCCTACAAAGAGCTGACAGACAGGCAGAATTTCCTCCTTTACCTGCGCTGAGGAGGAAAATGCCACGGAGTGAAGATGGAGAATCGTCTCAACAAATGAAAGGAGCAGGCGTGCAAACCAAGACAGACCATAAAATAGAATCGGTGTTTCATTCTGCTGATTTTTGGCAGTTTTGTTGTGATTTGGGAACAATTCAATTTATGCTACTCCTTAATATTTTAACCTGTGCCTCTATAACATCAATGGCTTTATGTTGGTGTGCAGTGAGGAATTAAGCTCCTTTATTCTTTAATCCTCTCAGGGGCATAATAAATATCCCCTTTATCCAATCTGTGCAGAAATAGCATTAAGAACATTGTAATATGACCTGGGGCAGTTTTATACTTCACCTACAATGTCTTCTAAAGCAGTCAAATATATAAAACTGTGTATCTGATCAATTCCAAGTTTGTGTGTGCATAAAAACTATAAATAGCATAAACGTGGACACACTCTATAACGTTTAGTTGGCTCTTAAACACACATAAGCACAGAGGTGACAAACGAGAAGCACAAATATAAGTTTTGATCATTTCTTTATAAACCACTGAAGAAATGCTTCCCTTTCTTCATGAGCTTAGGCCAGGAAAACTATATCGGTTGGGCTTTCAGTTTCTCTAGACTTCTTTTTCCAAATCAATGCTAATGCTGTCATTGTGTAATAACAATAATTTGCTAACCTTTTCAAGTAAAAGTGTAAAGTTTCATTCAAAATCCCCAAAACTGGGGAGAAGCACCCTGACTGACCAGATGATCTGCAAAAATGGAGATCATGGCGTCCATTCTTCACAAAAAGAGCTTTAATCACCAACATGTGATCATTTCCCTTATACAATACTGATTAAAAGCCATTTTTTCCAAGACAGATTTGGGCATATTGGAAATTATTAAAAGAGGAAGTCAAGTGTTTTTTGTTAACAAGTCTGCTTGATCATATAGTTCATTTGGCCTGGTCTCTTCAATTTTGGATCACATTTAATGTGATATCAGTAATATTTGGATTGGATTAAGTTTTATTTGTAACACTGTGGACAGCAGCAATATTTAGCATATAAATAACCGAAAGAGAACTCTGCTGGGAAAAAAGCAAATCATTTGAAGTTACTGTAACTGCTTCGTGTGAGTGACAGAAGTAAATTATAGGAGATACAGTTCCTCCATCACAGAAAGAAATTGCTTTGTTCAGACATCAGCCAAAATGTAAAAGTACAAATAAGAACTGGGACATGGAGAGGCAAAGGCTGTTTTTTTGGGCAAGAGTGATGGGAATCGGGTGGAGGAGGTCGTCAAGTCTAATTGATCTCTTAAACCGATCCTTTTCCCCCCTAAAGGTACTTCTGCAAGACACTGGGTGTAATAACAGCTAAGTGTACACATTTTGTCCTCAGACTTTCTTCATGTATACATGAAAGTGTACGCTGGAAAAAGCAGCATCAAATGTCTTTGCTGAGTTTAAGATGGTAAAATTCTATACAGATAAAAATGTATTGTTTCAGGGATTAGGATTCGTTTTCTGCCATTTTTAGTGCTTTGTTCATTAATTCATTTATGTTTAAATGCTGATCACAAACAATCTGCAGCTTTGGTTCGGCTGTGCAAAGTAAACAAAAGATTATAAACAAAATTGCAGGTTCAGAGAAAAATCTGTGGCTCTGTTCTGAATCTATAAAATGAAAATCAACATCTGGGTCTCTGAAGACTCAAAGCCATTTATACAAAAAAAAAAAAAGAACATCAAGAAAAAATGAAATCAATTTCCCCAGGGTGAGCTGTGTTGCTCTAGTTTGTTCCACCCTTAGTGCCAAAAGCTGTTCATATTCACATCCTGTTATCATTCTTTTGTGTGTGAGGTGTTCTTATTGGCTTTGCTCAGTCAGCATGAATCACTGTGAGTGACACAAAGGGGAAGTGGAATGGAGGCGAACCTTGGATGCATGCTACTGTGGGATTTGAGCTCAGGTGCAACATCAGCATTTCTAACAGTGCACATTCCTGGATCTCTGTCCTTTTCGGCATCGCTTTGAAGAAAGTTTATTTCTTGGAAATACAGTGCAGCCACGTGGGACCTGACACACAGATGCCTCATCTTCAAACAGTTTTCTTTATCAAAAGTATTGCTGTGCATCTGCTGTCCTTTGAATTTTCCTCTTTATACTTTAGCAAATGAGGGTCAGCAGCGCGACAAAATCAGAGTTCAACAGGTGGTAGCTGCTGTAACAGATGGTAGCTAAAAGAAGACACGATTCTTTATCAGGGAATCGATAAATGATTGAATTGAGGAAGGCTAGTTCAAGAATGTTTACAAGACTCGTAGGGAAATTGCCCGTGTTCCCACAACGAAGATTGACGAGGGAACTGATCAGTCAGTATTTCAGAGCTGCAACAAGGGTCTAAGGCTAAGACTTCCTGTTCTGACTACAGTTGTTATTTAGAAATGCACATAAAATATTTTAAAAAGGTGTTAAATGACACAATTGTTTAGATTTTAGCTTTAGCTTACCTGCATGCAACCAAATCCTGATCAAACATGACTTCTCAATACTACATTGGTACCAAATGGGAACTAAAATCCTCTCAGAAGCCGGAAACAAACAACAAAAGTAGAAGAAACTTGAACTTTTTAATAATATGTTAAAAAGTTTAAGGACCCAGCGTTTAAAAATAATTTCTTCTATTTTTTCTACATCGACAGCTTTGCAGTCGTGGTTGTCATCCAACCAAACAGCTAGACATCTCATTTTAAGGACAAACTCACACATCTCTGTTTGAACATTTTGTATCACATACCATCAGCCTCCAGTGTTCTCTTCCCCTGGGAGCTGCTGTCACCGCTGCCACTGAGGCATTTTCCACCTGCCTCTCGCTCTCTCTAATTGCGAAGAGGCTAAATTGCTCCCCAGAGTAGGCAATTTGGTGACTGACCAGTCATGTGCTAAGAAAGGAAACGACAACACTCTAACAAAGAGATGCATTGCTAGGAAACATTATAGGACTCTTAAAGGGCCACGCTGCTTGTGCAGTGCATGATGAATTCATGTCATGTCTTTGGGGTTGGTTATGAAACTGCTGTAGTTCGGTGTTGAGATTTTAAAGAGCGCAATTATCACAATTAGCCAAATATGTGAAATGCAGTTTGAGGAGGTCCTCTAGTGCTGTTCACACAATTATTGTTTTTTAATCAAATTGGGATTATTACACAGAACGTGGATGTTATTCACAGCCCTGGATAAATAACATCATTACCTATTTATGCAGGTGTGCTTTTCAGATTTTTATCCACTTCTTCTACTCTCTATTATCTGTTCAGATCAGGAGGAATCCACTTTACCTAAAGGCCGATGCATTTTAATGACATCTGCTCAATTTGGCTTTTCTAGCTTTTCACTATAAAATACTATAGGAACCAATCATATGTCAGCTTTGCAGATAAGACTTATAAGCCATGTAATCAGATATCTGTATATAAATATATCAAATATTTTTGGTATGAGAAAGGACAGCCAGTAAGAATGTGTGTGGCGTTGGTTTTTAAAGGATAGTTTTATTTTATTTTATGTCTTTTGTTGTCAGATATGTGTGTGCTAATCGTCTTTGTGACTTTTCCAACTTTCCTGTTTGTCAGTGGTTTAGGGGTTATTGGCATTGTCACATGGTTTAATTAATATACTGACATTTACTGGATAACTTTAAGCATTTTTTGTTACATCATAACACTGCATAGATCCAGGCAGGATCTGACAATGTTTAGGAGCTAATTTCCATCCAGCTTCGTCCACCAGGCTGTCATGATCTTCCTGCTGTGTCCCTCTCGACTCTCACACACACAGACTCCAGACCTGCATTCACCCCTTCTCTCTGTGGTCTAAACATTTTTTTTTTTTTTGCATTGTTATTTATAATTTTCTATGAACCAGCAGAATTGTATGCTCCTTAAAAATCCCTTACAACATCTGTTTTCCTTCGGTATTTCAAATTAAGGCTTTGAAAGGTGTAAAATTTTAAATGCATAACTGAATTCCTTCGTGCATTGAACAGGAAGTCTTTGGCCCAGCTGACAACAGCCTACAGGTTCTATAAAATATATTAAACTATGTTTTTGAAACATAGTCTACAAATATCTAACACCAGAATTCATCTGAATGAATGTTGTAGTCCTTGTAGTTCATTGGGTATAAATTCATTCCTGATATTCTTTTTTCTCATAGTTCAAATGCAGTTTTAATACATTTGTATTCAGAATCAGTGCTGACGCATAAAGGAAAAATAACAGAACATTTCATCTGGTTAGAAATAGGCACAGCAGTAACTTGACAAACGCTTTCATAAAAATGACCTCTGCTGCCAGAAATGATCAGAAAAGACCAAAGCTGGGTATCTACTTATTTAGTACGTGTTTCTTATTTTGACACACTTGGAACGTTTGAAAGTTCGAATGTGACTGCGACAGACTGGTGACCTGTCCAGGCTCTTCCTCACTGTACCTCCTGACCTCTGACAAGACAGCAAGCCGCTGAAATAGACTCCTGCCTCCCTGAACCCTAAACTTGGATAAGTGAAAGATGGATGGATGTTCAAATACAGCTGTAAATGTAGATTTATCTCATGTTTTCCTTTGGCTGTAATCCACAAAATTCTATGAACCTTCTCTTGTTTTCAGTGTCATCATGTTGAATTGGTGCCACAGATCATGTTCACTTGTCTGCAGGATTTGCTGTAACTTTATTGGAGACTATTTAAAACAAACAACCCAGAGGTTCAAGTATTCAGTATTTCAGCTGCATGCTAAGAGACCAGGACTGAAACAATGAGAAACAGGCTGGTTAACATTACCAGCAACAAACCAAACAATAACTTTGAGGGTAAAATATTTAGAGGAGTGAAGTCTGTCTGAAGTCTGCTGTGCAGTATGTGTATTTGTGTATAATCAGGTCAGACAGAGAATATGAGAAGTGTTACTGAGTGTATGAACCAGAAAAAGAGAAATGTGTGTGTGCAAGTGTGTCTACGTGTTATCTGACAGCTTTAGCAGAGATCACACGACCCTCCCTCTTCCTCTCTGCTCCTCCTCCCTCTGACCTTCTCTATTGATCTTCCTCTCTCTCACAACCACCACCTCTTTAATTTCTCTACTGACCCTCACCTATCACACCTTTCTCCATCCACATCCCTCTTTTCTCTTCCTCACCCCCAGCTTTAAACTTTATCCTCCTATAACACTCAACCATCACCACAAAACCTGTGTAAACTTTTTGATCATTATTCATTTGCAGTGGAATTAAAGAACTAGAAACATTAAAAAAAAAAAAACTAAATAAATAAATAAAACCTTTTTCTCCAGTACACGCTCTTCCTGAACATCATGACCCAGCCATTTTTAAAATGTATAAAACTTGGATAATCTTCATAAAGAGGACTCCTGGTCAACCTGCTGTTACCCTAAAAATGTAAGTTTTAGCTGCATTTTCACCAAAAGTGTTGCCACCTTCCCAATCGACCCATGTCAGTGAGGTTGAACAGCATGTTTAGATTCTGCAAGGTTTTTGATTTTGTTTACAGAGGCGCATAACTTGGTGACCTTGGGTGCTAACTCCATATTTTGGGGTCTAATGAGCAGATTCCTTAGTAATTCTCAATCAAAGCTTTTGACATGTCTTGGTTTGTGGAGCGGTTATGGTGTAAGAGGGACAAACGGCATAAGTAGCGTATCAGAATTACCTTTTACTTCTGTAGTAATTAGCACAGTAATTAGGACGCATTAATGAAAGGATCATTTAAAAAGGAAAATTAATATAGTCCTCAGTACTGCAGTCATGAATACAGACATGAATGTAATAAATGTTTTTGACATGTGACTACTCTTCCTTTGAATGTGCTGTTTGCTGGTGGGCAGTAAGGAGATTACATGAAATGCGGTGGGAGTGCAAAGAAAATGGCGACCAACAATGGCGATCGAAATCAAGTAACTTAATAAGCTAACTGAGCTGTAACAGAGTAGCTTTGCATGACATGTAGCTCAGCATAATCCTTATTTCTCTTAGGTATATATATAAAATATCCACTGACTGAAATCCACTGTTTAGCTTTGAGGAGACTGTATGTTTAATCCAGTTGTCTGATGAGTTAGCTCTGCTCAACAGAAGATTTCAACAGCAGATGACTGGGACCTCCATGCTCTTAGTAAGAACTAACATCATACAGAGCCAAGAGTGGAACAAAAACTGGCTGAAACACAGAGTTTAGAGTAGATTTTGATTTTGATTCACTGCCATTTCAGCTACTTATACCATATAGATACACTGACCTCATTACTTAAAAGTTTGGCCCTGTTTAGCATGAGAATCCAGTGAAGGTGTGATCGGTCTCCTTTAACCATTGTTTGTTGAACAGACCTCTCAAAGATCTCACAGAACTTTTTTTACATTTCAATATTTTATGACTTTGTCACTTTGTTGCTAATGATTTGACATTACTATTTTCTGTTCATACTTTAATTTGGTGCTTTTTTTTTTTAGGAACAATGGCTTGGGGTCTCAGAGGATCCCGGTCTGAAGGATCCACTTCTCCCTACACAGTTTTAATAAATTAAACTATCTGTTCAATTAATATATTCTATGAGTCTAAAATTAAAGTAAAATACAACATAACGTGACAATAATAAAACTCTGTCAATCATTTAAAAAAAGTATTACCTTCATCATATACATGAGGAACTTCCCAGTAATCCAAATGTTGGGAATGTGGCTGGATTAAATGCACCTGAGAGCTGGGGCATGTGATGCTCATGCTGTATATAAAAAGAGCCCCAGTCTGAGCAGCAATGACTCTCCTAGGAGACAGGAAAACTCTACCTCCTGATGTGACTGTCTAATGCTCAGCTGGAAGACCTACTTGACAAAAGTATTACCTTTGCTCCTGAAATATAGACAGCAAGGTAGTAACTGTTCCTCCTCCTGTTACAGGCCAACAGGAGCAAAGCATGAGGCAAATTGGGTGTTATCAGTGCCTGAAGTGTCTGACTAGCTTCAGTCGCTTTTAGCTGTTTCTGAAACAACCCTAGTGAGAGCCTGGTTCGTATCAGCAGACAAAAGTCAGACTGGGCAGGCAGGCCGTCCCTTTGTCATCAATTCTGCTTAAAATATTTATGGACAGAATGTCCAGGCACACCCAGTGGGTGGGGATATCAGTTCAATGGTCTCAGATTTCAGGTTCTGTTCTGGAGATCATGACTTCATTCAGTCATTTCATCCAGCTTGCACTGGGAGACAATTAGCTCCTCCAAGTCTGAGGCCATGGTTCCCAGCTGGAAACGGGTGGAGGAGTTTAAGTTTGTTCATGAGTGAGAGGGAGAGATTGACAAACATACTGAAGTGGCATCTGCAGTAATGTGGACTCTTTACCGGTCTGCTGTGGTCAAGAAATAGATGACTCTGTTTATAGGTTGATCTACTTTCCTAACTTTATTTGTGGTAAAGGTATCGTGGATACAAGCAGAACTGGGCTTCCTCTGAAGCGTGTCTGGACTCCTTTAGCGATACGTGATGAGATGGTGATTTGGAATGGACTCAGAAAGGAGCCACTGGAGGTGGTACCGGCATCTGACTAGGATGCTTCCTGGGCAACTTCTAGGTGAGGTGTTTTGGGCTCCTCCTGTCAAGAGGAGGCCCCGGAGCAGGCAAAGGACACAACCAGGTTGTGATTGGCTTTATGCTATTTTTTTCTTTTTAGATGACATTAATTATTTAATTAACTTTTATTATTACTTATTGGGGTTTTCAAGTTGGTAAGATGAGCGTTAACTATGTGCTTCTTGTTCTCTCCTTCGTCCTTCCTGCTAGCGCGTCTTACGTGTTGCTTTCTGGTCCCTTTTTAACTTACCATCTCCAACTAACTGCAGCAGAGCCAGGTCCAGTGGGCGTTTCCAGCGGGAATTCTTGTGCAGTGCAATACCGTAACCCGTAGTGGCAAACACCTTACCAGAGCCGATGGTCATAACCTTTTTGAATTAAACACATAAAGGTCCATAAATCCACGTATACACACAAACACATTAATTCACAGAGAGCCAGATATGAAGACGCAGATGGCAATGAGCAAAAGATAAATTAGTTTCATTTTAACTGTAATTTCTTTGTGTACTGTCACGGTCACATAAATTCAGTTGGCTGAGCTCTAATATCGACATCCCAGAGTGTGGGATATTGTTTCAGTGGAGGAATTAATATAGATCCACATCAGTTGTAATAATTACTGCAGCAGTGGCTGTTGTATGAGGCTGCTGGGAGCTCAGGCCTCCCACAGACCTTATTATAAATGATCACCAGGAAGGATTTTCATTCTTGCTGTGGGAGCCGTATCAAACTCAAACTTATAAATAAATCAACACCAGTGCCAACCAGAAATGACAATATTAACTAGCTACAGGCCGAAAGGGGGAAATATGAATGCATTGGGTGTGTTTGATTTATTTAATGCAGATGTACATCTTGTACAAGTGCTCATTTAGCATGCTTGTTATGTTTTTTGTTTTGTTTTTTTGCACATGGTAATAGGACAAAGAAACTTGAGCAATGGTTGCCCGTATGCACAAAAGTGTCACTGTGCAGAGGTGTGAAATCACTGTGCACAGATGCATTTCCTACCTTGCAGCCCTCGTCCTTCCTGGCCATGTAGTTCAACACTGCAGCACCATAAATGAAGGCATCTAGTTTTCTGCAGGGGAGAAATGAAGGAGGAAAATTACAACAAAGCAATGGAAATCACTGACCTGGATCTAAATGACAAAAGCAACTAGAGAACAAAATGACAAGATATGATGGACAAACCAGCAGTGAGACAATGTCCCTACAAAGACATCAGCAAACAGAGGGCTCTTTCTAAACAGCTTTTCACCAACTTTCAACAATCACACAGTGAAACATTCATAAATGGAGGAAGAGATGCCAATTCTCCTCCTACAATAGCTTGAATAGAGCATAATTGAATGCAGCAACAGGGGAGGGGGTAATTTAAGCAAAGGATGTGAAATTCACTTTTGCTCAGAAGGAAAAATTCAAACAGTTGTTGTAATTTCTGACTGCAGCTACTCAAAAAAAATGCAGTTTTTTTACATAAATGTTCAGGAAGTTTACAAAAGCCTTGTTTCTTTCAAAGTCACCACATGACTGGGTAAGGCTTAGTATATTGCGACAACATTTAATCTAACTGAAAAAGAAATAAACCATAAATCACTGTGAATGATGATATTTAAAGCTAACTAGGAAATTCATCTTACGGCAGATCAGTCTGTAAATGTGTTATGTAAAGGCTGTTATCAAAGCTGTTGGACTGCATTAGTCATACCCACCTGTTTCAAATCTTATCAGCCCATCAAATGCCCATTATATGTTGTTATCAGTCCCTAGCAGCACCTCTTAGTGGTGGTAATTTCACCCTGCTGAACAGCAGCGACCCGAGGTGTGTTTCTAGGTTAAAACAGCAGTAAAAGCATCTTTCGGACGTTTCCTTTGTTACGTTGTAAGGTCTTTGATTTCTTTTTAAGCTCAAAAGGTAGTTGGTAATGTTCAGGAGAAGATAACGGTTTAAAATAAAGATACTTTTACATTTATTACAATGAATAACAGCCTACTGCGCCTGGCAGAAGGTAGAGGAAGGTGTTTCATTGGTGATGTGTGTGAAAAACGATCTGTTATCACACATATTCAATCAATCAAATGAAAAAACTAAAGTGAAGTTCTGGTTTGATAAAAACAAAGTATCATTAGATTTGAATAGATCTAAACTTATGTTATTTGGAAATAGTAGTTTAAATACAAATGCAAAGATTCAAATAAATGGTGTTGATATTGAAAGAGTCAGTGAAAATAAATTTCTGGGGGTAATAATAGAGCTCACGTAAGATATATTCATTCCAAAGTATCACGTAGCATTGCAGTACTAAACAAGGCAAAACAGGTATTCAACAGAACATCACTTCATATTCTATACTGTTCACTGGTTTCACCATACTTAAGCTATTGTGTGGAGGTCTGGGGCAATAACTATAAAACCACATTACAATCACTTTTTACTCTTCAAAAAAAGCAATTCGAATCATCCACAATGCAGGTTATAGGAACATACAAACTCACTATTTTTGCAGTCTGAAATATTGAAAATTGACGATCTAGTGAAATTCCAAACAGCACAAATTCTATTCAAAGCAAAAAATAAAGAACTGCCAGGTAATATTCAGGGTATGGGTTTTTTTTTGAAAGAAGGAAGTTATAATTTAAGGGGTTTTTGTAACTTCAAAACAGGGAAGGTACGTACTATAAGAAAAGACTTTTGTGTTTCTGTTCATGGAGTGAAACTGTGGAACAGTCTGAATATGGAATTAAAGCAAAGTCCAAACATTGCCCCGGGGCCTCCTCCCGGTGGGACATGCCTGGAACACCTCACCCAGGAGGCGCCCAGGAGGCATCCTTGTCAGATGCCCGAACCACCTCAATGTGGAGCAGCAGCTGCTCTACTCTGAGCCCCTCCCGGATGGCCGAACTTCTCACCCTATCTCTAAGGGAGAGGCCAGCCACCCTTCGGAGGAAGCTCATTTCTGCCGCTTGTATCCGCGATCTTGTTCTTTCGGTCACTACCCACAGCTGAATATCTCTATTTAAAAAAAAAAAAATGTGATGTGATATTATAGTATATAGTATATCAGAAATCTCTTCACTATTTTTATTACAAATTATATCAGTAAGGAAGCTGACTAGATATTAACTGATAATTTATGGCAAAGGGGTGGGATTAAATAAGTGTGTACTTCTTCCCACTCCCTTTCAACATCTAAATTAATCAGAACGTTTTTTTGTATGTATTTTGTATAGTATTTCTTTTTCTCTCTTATTTTTCTCTTCTAAATGTATATTGTTCACATGTTGAAATAAATTACCAATCAATCAAACCAGCTTTAATTCATTTTCTACAGCAGTGGTTTTGTAGCTACTTTGGATAATGTGGTTCAAATCTGAATCATGTTGCAGATATAAGGAGTTTTCTGTGATGCAGTTGCATTTATATGCATTTTTTCTTTGCAACACTATCCAGCTGTACATATCTTAGGAATTAGAAACTGACCAAGTGCCATTCTCAAAACTGCAACTCCCAGGGTGTCATGGGAGGGTTTCCTAAATTCACACACTACATCATATGGTGTGATAATTACACAGCCTGTGGTTTCACTCTTTGGGAAAATGAGGAAATTCTTAGTTATAATAATCTAAAATATTGAGACTAGCATTAATTCAGGCAAGACAAGAACTGAAGCTCAGACTGTAATCCTCACAGACCGGTTGATAACAGCGAGCCTCCCCGTGGTTGCTGCACATCTGAAACCCAGCTCCGTCCTAGCTTCTTCTTTTAATGCCACATCTCATTTGATCACTGTTATATCACTTCTCACTGATGCCAGATTGTTTCTGCATGCTGCTCTCTCACCTCAGGCTTTCTATGCAAGGGCAGAGACATACCACCAAATATAAATTACTCCAGGAAGAATCTTCTCCAGTGATCCAGTAGTAACAGTAATAATTAAAAAGAAAAAAAATCTCAAGATTAAAGTATAGGGAAAAAATGAATCATTTGAAATCTGCTACTGGAGTAGAAGCAGTGCAAAATGGATATACATCAAAAGTGAATTACAACAGTTCATCATCAAGTAATGGATTAAATGTAACAGCTCAGCTCACACTGGTGATGTACATCTGAGAAGCGGATGATAGATTTGTCACTACACCTGCTCTTCTACTTCACATTCATTTATATTCACACTCAGGGAGCTGCACAGATCCACGAAATTGTTACTGGGGGGAAAGCGCTCAGTTGAAGGGTGGAAGATTTTAAAAAAAAGGTGACGAAGAGGGTACACAAAGCAGGAGGGGAGGAGGTGGCTGACAGCAAAAGGAGAGAAAAGGGAAGTTCAGATATTATTATTGGGTGGCAAAGGAAGCGCACAGGAGTTGATGAACTGGGAGCAAGGAGATAATGAGAGAGGGAGGAATAGACCAGTCAAAGGACAGAAAAAAAATCATCATGAGAAGAAAAGGAAAGCACAGGAGGAGAAAAGATGAGATGGAGAGGCGGTGCTCAGTGCCATGGCAGGCAAATCAAACAGAAATCTTCATATCACTTTGCCTCGACGGATATTTCTTTTGTATATAAAGTCAGGATGAGAGGAAAGGATAAGGAAGAGGGAGATAAACAGTGTGTAATGAAAGAGACGACGGGCAGACTGATTGAAGTGAGATAGAGAGAGAGGTGGAAAATTAATGTAAGAGGGGCAAGAAGGACAAGTGAGTATGATAAAAAGGAATGCATGGTTGTGTTTTAATAACACGCTACGTCAAATCTACTAAAGACTGCGCCCGCTACTTGCTGGCTTGTGTGTGTGTGCTTGCTTGTCCCATTAAACATTTGAACCCTAATCTGCATCACTCCCCCCTTTCCCCTCCACCTCGCCCGCTTCCACATCAAACGCAATGAGCGAGTGTATATTTTATGGAAAGTGCTTTGTGTACTTTGTAGTCCCACAGGCGTATAATAAACTCCCCCCCCCATTGAAGACAAGAGGCGCCCGAGTGTCAGCCAGTGCTGAGATGGCGCAATTTTCCCACCGCACTGCGGTTGCTGCTAGCATGTATTATTTAAAAGTTTCCAGCCCTCCACACCTCTTCTCCAACTGCATTTAGTAGCCATGATCCTGATGGGGCTGCACAGGTTACAACAGTTTGCTGTGGCTCCCGAGGCAAGGCAGATCAATGCGCTAACAGGGTGAGTCAGGCAAAAACGGCTCCTGTAATTGAACCGAGCGTGGACGACAACACCGCCTCAAGTTAAAAATAAAAGATATATAAAAACCAGGGGAGATGGCACGGTATCTGTTTAAAGTAAGTGCTGTTGTCAAAAATGTGCAGCTTTAACTTGAATCTGGGTGCTGTTTAAAAGAGTGGATGACAGCAGAAGTATATTTGTAGAAATGAGATGTCTAGTGCAGGCAGAGTGTGGTTGCGTTCGGTCGTAACAATATCTGACATTTTTTACTTCATGCTCTTCCAAGTCCCGATCTACTTCCAATATTGTTCTGTTCGTATCTAACCGAACACGTAGGCTTTAATTTCTTCTATTTCACATGACAAATCCACACTCTACCCACACTCCAAGTGGTTGCTAATAGTTCTTCTATCCTTACCCAGTCTTGAGGTTGTCAATGGCTTCCTCTACACCCTTCTGGTTGTTGCGAATCATATACTGGTGCATGTTGGGATAGTTGGAGCGGATGTTCTCCTCAGTGCTGCCATTTGGCACCGTGCCGAACCGCAGTGGTGGGTACTGGTCTGCCGGCTGCTGAAACTGCACAAGAAGAAGAAGAGGAGGTGGGCTGAGATTAAAGTGACAGGAGGAAGGACGGAAGTTAAAGAGTGGTAGCTGAAATGAGGGAGAGGAGCCGATCCATGCTGCGGAATGAAGAGCTGCAAAGATTCAAAGACTTCACTTTCAAAGAAGAGCCCCTGTGCTACACTTTTCTAAAGAGCTCAGAAGCAGAGAGAGACTGATAAAACAGATGAGGTTTTAAAGTGTCAAAGCAGCGGGACACAGTTTTGTGAGTTGTGGTGAAACTGCGCTGGAAAAATCAAAATAATAAAAAAAGGAAAGTACACAGTTTTCCACTTCTGTTAACTTAAGCTATTCTGATGTGCTCTCTTAAAGGCAGACATGAGAGAGTGCAATATTTGTGGCAAAATCGTATTTACAACCCCGATTCCAAAAAGATGTTGGTTTGCTGAAGGTATGAGGGGGAGGGAACTGTAGCTTCTTTTAGTCTGTGGCGATAACAGACGGGTGATATACTCTCTGTGATGTGCAAAGATGAATTAAAATTTGGATTTGTGATCCCAGTGAAGAGATTCCGGCTTCTCCCTGCTTCTTTATTCCACCCAAAATGACCTTTGACCCGGAGAACGTGTTAGCATCTCTCTCTATTCATTTATTTTTCATTGTACACAGCATTCCATGTTTTTGGAAACAGGGTTGTATTTATTTTGAAAGATGACCCTGAGTCTGGGAGACTTTGGTGTTGTAAGTTTTAAATCAGGTAAAATACCCATGATTCTCTCAATATCAAATATGTGGAATTTCTTGCTAACCATTCAGTCCATCATATGACTATTCACCTGTTTGTAAATCACTTATCCATCCATCCATCCATATCATACCTTCTTATCTGACAGCCCTGACACCGTGTCAATGTACTCCTCCTGGATCATGAAGGCAGCCAGGTTGGCAGTGTAGGAGGCCAGGAAGATGACAGCGAAAAAGGCCCACACCAGCACCTGAAGGTAGAACGTGGTGGAATAAGATCAATGAGGACTGAGCCTGACAGGTGTGAAAGTATTTTAGGATCCCGGTGACTCTATTTCCACTCCCTGGCATTTCATCGCTAAACTCACAGCTCTGAAACTCTGTCTTGCCTGGAGGGCCGGTTCATACTTTCCACCGTGGCATTTCTGCCTCCTAAAGCTGCAACCCAGGAATCTGTCGCACAATTAAATGAACTTAAATTGTAAATAATATTAAACTAGTTGCATATTTTTAAATATGGGAAGAAAGAAAATCCCCTTTTTCATGCAATACACTCCTTACATCATCACGTCCATCACAGTGGATATAAAAATACCTTCTGCCCACCTTAAAATTCATTTAGGACCATTGATGCAAATATGCTAGTTGAATCAAAGCACTTGGTTAAGTATGTAAGCACAATTTTGAAATACATGATTTAAGTAATTAATTATATTTAAAAGGTATTTTTCAAATAAAAAAAATATTGTGTAAAAGTTATTTAATATTGCATCTCCACAAAGGAGGGAAACTTGGTGACATATGTTATGTTTAGTGCTTTGTATAATTCAAGCTTCAAGCGCTACATCCTTCATCATTCAAGCAGTTGAACTGCTATTTCATTCACATAGCCTTTAACTCAGAAAACAGATGGTGCAAATTTATTCCAGGCTTGGGCTGATTGCCTGTTAGCCTATAGCTATTTGATTGGTTATTTGCTACATAATCTTGTTGGCAGAAATTAATATTTTATTGTTAAAGAAGTGTTCAAATGTATTCAGCATAAACAAAGTGGATTATCTTTTGCAGCACAAATAAAAAAAACAAACTGCCATTTGAAGAAGAAGACAGATTAGAGAACGGCCTGGAGACTCAAGTACAAAACTGTGGCTGACTGATTTGTTTTAATAGTTTTTGGAGAAACGCAAACATAAGGTGAGAAATCGGAAATTGTTAAAAAAGGAAAAAAAAAACCCCCACTGCATTTAAATTTGAAATCACTTTGAAGCACCCCTTCGAGGTTACATAATTGCGCCGCTCTGGAGTGCTTCCAGCACCACTGCAGTTTTTAGATTGCTCCTTGGAGGTCCTATTTTGGCACGTCAATGCCACCGTCTTCTTCAGGAGTTCTTCTTCTTCTTGATGTTTACTTAAAGAGTAATCAACTTCTGTGCCAAACTGATGCAAATTTCCTCCTGATGACTGTGGGGATCATGTGACTGGGTATCATATTCAGCGACAACCAAACAACAGTTTGCAGTGTTTGTCATGGCCTAAAGGTGTCGCATCGGGTTAGTTTGTGTGTGTGTGTGTGTGTGTGTGTGTGTGTGTGTGTGTGTGTGTTTTCATGAAGTGGTGCAGAGGTATACAAAAAGCCCTTAACGAGCATGAACGCCACATTAAATTAGATAAAGATTATGACTTTTATGAGAGAACTGCAACAAGTGAGGTTAATATTTCAGTTTGTTTATTATTTAAACACTAGATTTTCACCAGATAATGGCTGTTTTCACATTGTAGTATTGCTGTCTGAGTAAGGAATCAAAATATATTAACTACCCCAAATTACTTTAGCAAATTAATATGATTCTTCAAAAGGTTTTTTAGGCAATTCGGGATGGAGACATTTAGCCGTACAGAAGAGCTGCTTTTATTGCTATAAGATGGTTGAATGCTGACATTCAGCCAGGAAGCAGAGATGTGGATTAGCCGGAGCAATAAATTTGCACTGTGGTGAATAGGACTATTTGTTTCCACAGTACTCTGTTTGTGCCAAAAGTTAATTTGCATAATTTTCTTAGTGATTAAGATAGTAAATGCACACCCCTACTAACTGTGGCAAATCAGCATAATTAAAAAATAAAACTCCTCAGTGGAGGCTTGAACGACGGACTGCTTGGGAAGTTATCGACCTGTGGACTGATGTAAAATCTGTTTAAATGGTTAATATCAATAATAAATGGTTGACAATTATCCTTCCAGCGCATAGTGGGGTACTTACTGATAACCCTGAATAGGCTTAGGCAGGTATGAAAAATGAAGTGGAAGTCATTTGGCAAATAAACCTCCATTAAAATTGGATTTATCTTGTAATCATTCTTTCTTTTTTCCTTTTAATTAGACGTGGTTGCCTCGTAGAATATTTTGGCTGGCAAGTGTTGCAAAAACATATCAGATACAGAGTGCTGGTGCTGCTAAAGGGGAACCTTAAATATACAGTTTTCTCTTCAGTGGATTTTTTAATCTTAAATTGAACATGGGAAATGGTTTGATGGGCAAGAAAACCATTAATAACTCTTACCTGCAGGCTAAAATACAACTAACTTCAAATCCAGGTTAAAAAAAAAAGCACACATACGATGTTGAATAATCATCTTCTCTGCTCTAACCCCCTTTTGTGAAGCCTATCAAGCAGCTAATGAGCTCTTAAGATGATTGGGGTTTTGTTGAAAAGCACTTGGGCAAGCAGTCAAACAAAATACACCTCGAGTTTTCCCCTCCTGTGGCTTTACTCTGCATTAGAGATTGCAAGCCCAAAGTAACAGCAGGTACTGAAAGGACCACCACAGTGAAACAAGTGACTAAACAGTCTGTTAAATAATTGTCTTGTAGACACCTAGATTACACTGAAACATGACATTTTTAATGACTACAGTTTAATGTCACACAGGTATCTGCTTGATGGTGAGAATGTAGTCATTTGAAAGTTGAACTACTTTTGACTCAAAAATTGTTAATTTAGGCTTGTTAATAGATAGAAGTTTTATAATTTTGCTTCTGTAGACCACCACAAATTAACATCACTTTAAGTAAAAATGATTGTTTTTAATACTTAATGAAAATCAAGTATGAAAATCCTTTTTATTCAATGACGCACTAAAGTTTAGAACCTGTGGCGATCTCCAAACGCTGTGTTACCTCCTGAGGGTGGCTGCAGTAAAGACCTTCCCTGCACTCACCTTCAGTTGCTCTTTCTCTGTCGGCCTTTGGTTTTATAAAACTGAATAGGGTTAAGCGCTTTGGTTATAATCCGATTTCTCATCTCACATTCCATTGCCTTAAGAAACTCTTGGGTTCCTTTTCCCAGTATGCTTTGGTTCACTATCCATTTGCACTGTTTGCCAGCATTTGGAGTACAACCCTGTACACTTCAGAATTCATCCTGCTACTTTTATTAGCAGTTACAGCCAATGAAGACTAACAGCACAACATTCCCTCCACTGTGTCTGACAGATGACGTGCTATGTTTTGGCTCATGAGCTCTTTCTCTCCTTACTTTCCTTTCTGATCTCTAATCGTGGGTTCATCTGTCCAAAGAATCTTTTCCAGAACTCTGCAGGCTCTTTTATGTGTTTTCTGGCAAAGTGCAATCTGGTCTTCTTGTTCTTGTGCGTAACTAGTGATTTATACATTGTTGTATCCATCAATTTTCTTCTGCATACCCAGTTTAGGATCTGGAATCTAGCCCAGCTGTCACACAGGTACACCCTGGACAGATTGGCAGTCCATGTACAGAGACATAAACAACCACTGACACATTCACACCTATGACTAATTTAGAATTGCCAAGTAGCTCAAACTTTGTAATGTGGAGAAAACTGGAGCTCTCAGAGAAAACCCACCCAAGTATGAGGAGAACATGAATTCAAATCCAGGACGTTCTCGCTGTGAGGCAACCACTGCAAAACTGTGCTACTCCACTTGGTTGTAAGTCCTCTGTATTATATGAAGTCACCTGCTCATTGTAGACCGTGATGATGATAAAACTTACTCCTCGAGAATGTTCTTGCTATGAAGCTATTTTTCTTAAACATGGAACAAATTTAATGGACATGAATTTTATTGCTCTTCTGTGGTCATTCCAGCTGTTTGCTCCTACTGAGCTGGTCAGTGGATTTTCTTTAAAGAATTGTCCCAAATGATTGATTCGGAAAGTGCTAAAGTTTTTGCTATTAAAACAATTAAAATGGTTAAAATTGCATCTTTGACCAATAAATACTGAACCTGGAGTTGACTGTAATTGATGCTCTAGTTTGATGAGTCATTCACACAATTAATAAATAAAAACAAAAAACAAAATAAAAAACACAGCCATTCAACTAAATTTACCATGATCTTGCTGGTGGTTCCTCTGGGATTCTCCACAGGCACAGAGTTATTGAAGACCAGAGCCCAGAGCAGCCAGACAGATTTCCCTATGGTGAACTTAGATCCCCCTGACTCTGAGAAACAGACAG
Organism: Pundamilia nyererei; assembly: GCF_000239375.1. Taxonomy (NCBI): domain Eukaryota; kingdom Metazoa; phylum Chordata; class Actinopteri; order Cichliformes; family Cichlidae; genus Pundamilia; species Pundamilia nyererei. Next base: position 692,006 of record NW_005187556.1, read on the forward strand.
ACAGACAGTGTGTTTATGAAGGAAAGTAATACCTGTTTAAGACATTACTGGAAATTGTGTTGGGTGATGAATTATGGCCAGAGTTGGGGAAAAAAAACTATTTTCAAAGAAATATTAAGAGATGACTTAAATATCCAAATTTATGCTCTTAGGAAGAAACGCATCACTCTTTGAGTAGCAACAAAGAAATTAAGATTTGTGACATGTTGCTCACATCCATATGGAGAAGGCCACTGAACTGTTATCCATGATGGATAATCCTGAGTACCCTTTGCACCATTTACTGGCAGGCAGTGGTGCACCATCTCTAACAGGCTGATTCAGCACCGCTGCCACAGAGGAAATATTCTATAGCATGTACTATCATCCTCTATAACTACTACTAGCAATGGTAATAGTGGTAGAAATATTTCCCATATTTTCACTCATTCATAAAGATTTCCTTTTAGTCACTTAAGATCATTGCTGAGGTCCAGGTTCCAGGTCCGGGTTCATGATTCTGGGTAAAATTTAGTCTTTTGTGGTTTCACAGAAAGCAAAGCCAACAGGTAACACGTAGTGGAGGTTCTGTGGGGCAGGACTGATCCAACAGGAATTTTCAAGACAATGAGATGCAGAAGAAACAGTTTTATATAAAACGTATATGAAAAGTATTTCAAAAGTTACAGAACACTATTGAAAGTATTCTGTACTCTGAAAAAATAATTCCAAGATGCTTCAAAGACAAAAACTAGTTGGTTTTATAATAGTTTGGTTAACCGCCATAAAAGAGCAGCGCATAACTGTGTGGCCTTGGTGACATTGTGAATGAAATATTTGCAAGTCTGCCTGAAATCAGGTAATGCTAGCAAACAGAAGCACGTTGTTATCTGAATAGTCACAGTCCACTGTTGCTTTAAGACTTTTAATTGGAAATACAGGGACAGAGCCCAGACTTTGAAATTAAAGTAGAAATTAGACATGTGGACGCTGTTGCTATGACAATACAGAACGTCAACATTAACAACATTAACATGCATTAAATTGCAGTGATTGTATGGACCAGCTGCCCTGCAGTGATCTAAGAAATGTCTCATGTTGAAAGTTCAAACAGACGTAACTGAGAAGAGGACTTATTTAAAGTTATTAAACCTGGCAGCAGACACCCTCGTGTTGAATGTAAGGTCATTACGCTGTGAATCACTATGCTGTGAAGTCTCAGAAGGATGAGAAATAAAAGAACAAAAAGACACTGACTATAGCTCATTGTTCAACATTAAAGGTGAAGCTGCACGTTTATGGAAACACAGTCAGCATGTAGATATGGTGCAGATGTGTGGGAGGATTACTTTGAAGTATCTGAAGTACCTTTTCTTCAAGTAATGAGTGCACAAATTAAGCCCACAAGGCACTTTATAGTGTCTTTACACTTTAAAGTGTATTATATTTGAGTGAAGTGGAAGTTAATTTGACGTATTTAAGTCATAGAATGGATAATATGTTACTGTTTTGTCAAAGCCACTGAAGTGTGAGCACAAGTTGGGAACTCATCACATATAGACCCTCCTTACTTTTAAATGTTTAATGTGTAGGGACCATAATATTTTCCTAAATCTGGTGATTAACTCTGACCAAGTAGCAAGGGAAAGCAAAAAGCATGTTAAAAGATCCCAAAGTGGACCATCTTCTAGCTACCAAACCCTTCCATGAGCTTTATGCTCTTGGAAAAAAAAGGACTGCTATATAGTCCGTATTATACTATATACCATTGCAATGGTCAGTGTCTCAAGGTTTTGTATTTCTGAGAAGCTGGCAGCTTCTGACACAACACTAGTATTTGACACCCTGGAAATGTTGGAAAAAAAGAGGACGACAGAGATGCAACTGCCAAAAACTGGTAAGTAGACCTTTAAACTTTAGCTTATTCGACTTTTGTGAGGACATAAACGATTATATAATAAGATAAGAATAAGATTTAAACATGCTTATAAAGAGAGATGAAAGTTGAAGCGGTTTGATACAGAAGAAAGAAAAATGACGAGCGTGCACAGACATCTACCTGTCACATAAAATGAGTTCACTTCTACTTGTGTCAGTTTATTAAAACATAAAGAACAACTTTTCCAGGTTCTAATTAAAAATAAATGTGTCGGGGCAGAGACGCACACAGTAAATAGTTGCAATAATGGTGAAGTGACAAGTACTGTAAAGACGTCAACATCAACCACCACCACGCAGTCCGTGTTTGTTTCATTATTATTAAATAAGCCACATTGTGGGTGTGAAGTGATTGTTTTGAATCCTGTGAAGTCAAAAAAAAACGGAACGCTTAATTATAATAATTTGGACAAACACCCTCCTCAAATCAGCCCCCCCTCGCTTACATAACTGACAAGTGACAAGTTGGTAATAATGTTGTGAAATGAGCAGTGGTGGTGGGTTGATTGGCGTGCAGACACTGGAGCGACTCCGTCACTTACTCTTAGCACTCTGCAGGCTGCGGTTGTATCCCACGGGGCTGAAGAACTCAAAGATGAAGACGGTGACAGCCACGACCGACAGGCACATCACAAACATCATCACCCACACCGCTGGGCTGTAGGGCTCTGCAATACACCAACACACACACACAAGAACGAATAGGAAAACTTTAGGAAGTTTTCCTGACATTTACTAATTACCCCTTCATAAAATGGGAATCTGTGTGGACAGTGAACAAAGATTGATGCCCAACAACTATAGGTTTGAGAAGACCCTTGTCATCCCATGCACCAACTGTTTCTGGTGCAGTGGATGTTATAAAAAAAGTCTGCTCCTCCAATATGCAGAGGGTTAGGATTAGCACACAGGGTTACTTAGACCACAGAGGGTTAAATCACTTGTTCTAAACTAGCAAATAAAAACTTTTCACTGCACGTTTCTCAATGTCACTGTGAACCTGATCTAAACAAGAGGCATCGTAAGGCAGCGACAAAGAGAAGTTGTTTGATAGTTTACTGGGATGAGCTACACACAATCATAGCGTCAGCACTCTGTAGTACAAGTACAACCTGCATCCATCCTTTTCAAGGTCACAGGTCGCACTGGAGCCTATCCCAACTGTCCTAGGGCGAGAGGCAGGGTACACCCTGGATGGTTGCAATTTAGTGTTTTCAATTAACCTATCCCCACTAAGTGTGTCTTTGGACTGTGGGAGGAAGCCGGGAGAACCCACGAAAATGAGAACATGCAAACTCCACACAGTTTGGCCAGATAGTGGAATTGAAGCCAGGACCTTCTTGCTTTGAGGTAACAGTGCTAACCACCGTGCTGCCCCAACCTGCAAGTGAAATCACTTTTTTTATTTCAACCTGCAAGTGAAATAAAAAAAAAAACAACAACAACTTTTTAAACTATATTTTGGTGCAAAGTAACTGAACTTTTTACAGGGTTTTATCGACTCTGGCGGTTGATTCTATACAGCACACACAGTTTTCACATCCCAGTAGCCATTGAAATTGCAGTTATGGCTCGCTCCATATTAATTTACACAGGAGCTTGATCCTTTTACCCTGAAATACTCAGACACAGCAGAGTGTCAAGCTCCAAGCGTGACCTTACCACTGGTACAACTGAGCTTTTTTTTGTCTTTGTAAAAAGACTGCATTTGAACATCTTAATGGTAAGATGAAGATGGCGAAATCTTACAATGCTGTGATTGCAGCCATTCCCCAACTCTCTGTGAATGGCCATTGATCAGTGGTCTTTGATCAGTGGGTTTTGGTCAGTGCTTGTTGATCAATGGTCATGAGAACTTGCATAATTAAGATTAAGGAACTGACCTCCCAGCCCATTGTTCCTTCAGTGGGCTGGTTTCAGTCATTATGCAAATGTGCTGTTTATAAGACTGGAAAACCTGCAGTCAGCTGACACTGAAGAAGTCACTTGGATGAGTGACGAAACGTTTCTCCCCCAAAATGCTACGTCCAGATGAACAGAATCAACTGTTTGGAGACTGCATTTGAACATTTTGAAAATTACAGAGAAAAATAGAAACCAAGATAGTAAAACAAAGCTAGATACTGTAGGTCATTCTGTTGTCGGTTCTATTCTGTGTCAGCTCAGATTCATAGTAAATTCAACCAAAACAAAAAATGTAATGAGAGAAAAGACATATCTCAAAGCAGGAGGGATCACAGAAGTGATGAAACATTGAATGGGATGTAAATATTTTAATGAAAAATAATATAAAACATCTAAGTCCAAGTCAGGGATTTGATTTTAATGTTTTTATTATGTCCATGAATATGGAGCGAGCATCCATGTATTATATATTTCAGGAAAAGAAATGTGTGCTGAATAATTTACACATTGACACTTTCTGTTTCTGCCACTGTGTAGCTGCATGACACAGCAAATGAGCAGTCTTGTATTAAATTGTTAGACGTCTGGATGTAGACAGGAGGAAATTGTCTCTCCTCATATCAAGTAATGGGTGCTAGTCTAACTGCCGGCAGAGGAAACAAGCAGATTCTCCTGAGATTTGCCAAATTAGTGAGGGATTTGCTGCCTAGACTGACATTGGCAGATGTAACACTAATCAAACAGCACTGGAGAGATGGGCTGAGCTACTGGGTCGCCTCATCAACACTTTAGTCTCTCCTTGTGTTACTTCCAGGATGAGATGCTAAATCAAATGTGACTGTGTGCTGACATACCAAAGAGTAACAAGCATCGTTTATATACGAGGCTTTTAGCTGTGGCTCCCGTGCAGAGAGACACACAGTGAGGGAGCAGGTGGAGAGGCTCAGGATTATCCATTAAACTTACTGCCAGACAGGGTTAATATGCTTTTAAGGCTGCATGGGCTGCCAACCCATGTGCCACAAGGACTGCGACGATGCATTATAATTTCAGCTAGGTTTTCATTGTTAAATTGAATAATAATTTCATTTCATTCTGTTTATGATAATCATTTTCTTTTTATTAAATTTTTGGTAGAAACATTTTCAAAATCATGCATGGAGGATACATTTTTAACAGAAAAAGCATCAAACTAGATATGCATCATAATCACAAGGAGGCTGTCACAAGGAGACCTGAATTTTAATCGAGCTTAATGCTCGTACAAGCAGGCACAAAGTCAGCTGAAATCACAGTAAGAGGGCTGATGCCAGTGCCAGCCCATATCATCTGATGGGTCAGATTACACAACTTTAAGTGACAAATTCCATTTGGGAGTGTGGTTTAAGCTGCTTTAGTCTGCCTAAAGTTGCTATGCATCTGCAAGCTACTTTGCAACCAACTCCACACCAGCTTCTCCTTTTCATGCTATATCTGTCCTAATCAGTTTCAGATGGTGTGCTTTAGGTGGGGTGGCTGTGGGTCATCTACTAACAGGAAGGTTGGTGGTTTGATCCCTGGCCGTTCCAATAGACATGCCAAATATCCTTGGGCAAGGCACTGACAGAAAGCACTTAGGCACAGAAAGAAATGCTTGTATGAATAGGTGAATAATGCATGTTGTTTACAGCACATTGATAATGTTTAATATTTGAAAACAAATCTTTGTTTGACTATCCTGAACAAGGTTCCTCTGTTTAAACACAATCGTTGGAAACAATCTGTCCACCTGACAGTTACATTTATTAAAGAACAAGATAACTGCGGTTTTTACCAATTGCATGTGTGCTGTTAAACATGTAAAGCGAGAGGTTTTGGTGCCTGTAATTTATGTATGAAGATGTGCATGTTTGCATCGGTTTAAGGTTGACAGTGCAAACAGCTTCTTTGCTCAGATGTTGTTTTTTTATGTGCACCCATTTAATATGTTTTTATTGTGATGTTTAGTAATGTCTGGTTTCATGCAGCAGTTCCTTTCATCCAAAACTGTTTTCTCCTTTGGTTAAGTTTTTGCCTGCTTTATTTTCTCTTTTTTAAAATCTTTTTATGACTTGTAATCTTATGTGCAGCACTTTGTGTTTCTGTCTTGAAAGGTGCTATATAAATAAAAATTTATTTATTTATTTAGGGAGACAATAAAGTAACTTCAACCTTAAAATGTCATTTAGAGAGAAAGAACATTTAAAAAAGATTGATGAACAACAGTTTCGGGGAAAAGGATGACTACAGAACAATAGTTTGTTTTTTTATTATAAAACATTATTCATTGCAACCCACATTAAAGTTTTATAATGAAAATAAATGCTGAGTTTATTTTAGTATATGTGAAACCTTCTTAAGTTTGCCATGCAACATTATGGATGATTAATAATGTAATAAACTGTGTGTCACAAAAACAACATCAAAGTTGCATAAGAGTCAATGAATTATACATTTCTAATGATTTTAAATTAAATCAAGAGTTGGACTGGATGGATACGTTTGCTGGATTTGTGCTGAATCTAGCCGATGCCCACGGTCGCTTTAAATGTTTTCTTCAAATTTCTTTTGAATTTTCATATTCATTTATTTCTTTTCAGGTTCTAAATCTAGTTTTGAATGACGCGTTCTGATTTTTGAAAGGCACTCACTGACGTTTTTAATAAAAGCCAATAAATAAATACTGGTTGCCTGCTTGTTTTGTGAATGACTTTTCCTATACAAAGAAAATGGTTTAATGATTGTTTTGTTTTCTGTGTCTAGTGTTATAGTGGAGGAGAGCGTACATAATAACAGTCATTAACAGAATGTTGAAAATTATGCTACTGAGTAGAATAATCTTTGTAATATCTAATTTTAGGAACACCTCACAGGCACGACAGACTACAGTGCAATGAAACAAAACAAGTACAAGCAGAGTTAATGTACACGTGCCTGGCGTAGCACCAATGAAGAATCAATACGGTCCTTGTTGAAGTGCCCACACAAAAGAGGATTTATTGCAGCGTCATTGGACAGAATTATGCTGCCATGGTCATAAATAAATTGATAGCAAAATGTAAAGCAGCTAATTTGTGTGGCAATAGCAGCACAACTGCAGCAGTGTTGCAATGCTCGAGTAGGTTTAAAGAATTACAAACAACATTTCTGTGGCTTGTACTTAATTTCAATTAAGCATCATACAAATGACGATTTTGTAGCAAGTCATTTTTGTGTATCTGTGAGACATTTCAAATGATTTCTTTTCTTTAACCATTTCAAAGCATTTCGTGTGAGAGTTTCGGAAGCAGTGCTGAGCTTCTCTTTAGTATATTCTGAGGGAAGTGATTCGATATGTTTGATTACATTTTTTGGTGTAAAGGCGTTTTCAAACTCAGCAGCAGCGAACGCTGAACAAGCAAAGTTTGGGAAATTGTGAGTTCAGATTAGACACAGCAGTGGATTCATTGACCTGCAGCTGTCGGGAGGTATTTGTGTCTTTGTGTAGTTGAATCAAAATTGAACTTGATCAGGTTTACTTCACTTTCACTTTTCGATGACATGGGTATGCTGGGTTTTGTAGTGCTATTAGCTTTGAGTTATGTACTCTCTCAGTGATGTTTGGTTTCCAGCAGCTACATCACCATTTTGCAGAGGAGTGCATTTAAACAGGGAAAGTCAATTCAAGACACGTGTTCTTTTTCAAAGATGGCCTCTTTAATATTCACACCTGGAAGCCACCAGGTATAACCACAGTCTGGTACTGGTGCCAGCAAGCAGAGCCACTGGAGTACAAGAACCTAGCGTTGGGTTAATAAGGTTATGCGGCCTTGCTCAGGGGTATTTTAGCAGTGGTTGTTAAGTAAAGTGACAATATTATTAATTCAATTTGGTTGCCAGCATGTTCCCAGCAGTAATAGACAGATTCAAACTGGTGACCCTAGTTCTCTATAGAACCAGAGTAAGAATAACCCAGAAAAGTCACCTTATGTCATAAGTCTGTTTTAGTGAGAATGGTAACAACATTATAAAACTGAGTGCTGATGCAGTTAGAAGCTGAACAGCATAGGACATGGACACAGTTATGACATATTTAACACAGTAATGTCATTACAGTATGAAGTGCATAAATAAAGTTCATCTGCTTAATTTATTTTGAGATTTTACCTCATGCACCAATGCTCACGATAAGGAATACAGCTTACTAGTTCAACACTGATACCGGGTCAGCATGCACAGGTAGCCATGGTGTTGGTATGGTATCACAATTAGAAACAGCTGAATTGCTGTAACGCAAGTTTAAGTAGTTGTTATTTGATTTGCTTCTATAGCATGTGCACAAAGTTTCACAATGATTTGGTATAATTACCGGCTTAATCCAGAGTGCCATAAACAATTACGATCACCTTCTCTGCCTCATCCCACCAGAGTACTTCAGTAAATGGTATGCTAATCTGCATTACGTATACAGCAGGCCAAGGAAAACGATAAGTACAATTAGGTTTGCCTGCCATTACGCATTTGAAGCTTAACTGTGCAGAGGCACACATATAGAAGTACAGTTACCTCATATATTTTAATGTCTCAGGGAATATTAATACCAATACAATGACTGAATCCTGTATAGGAGGTAATATTAACAACTGTAACACTGTTGCTTTATCATGTTTTTTTCTTAATATTGAATGATAACAAACATTTGGGAAAAGTGAAATATTGAAATATGAAATATTATAATATTTCATTTAAACTTGCATTTGAAAAATAAATACAGCTTAATTTCACCTGTTTGCTCATAAGATGCCCACCTGGAGACAACACTGCAGTGAATGCAATGCTAAATCAGTGAAGTACTCTTTGAACATTAGATAACATAGTTCATCACTCACTTTTATAGAAGCACAAACACACACACAGAATTTTTTTTGAGAAGCTGAATTCACTAAGCTCACAGAAACTCTTAAGAAGCTCCTCACAAATTATGACTTGGGAGTTTTGTTTTACTGTTAGTGTATAAAAGCTTTTACCTCTGAAATGCCAATATGAGTGGCAGGCCTTCTACTGCAGCTGACCATTCTTCAAAACAAAGCGCACGCACACGCACACACACACACACACACCTCTGCCTTTATTTCTCCTCAGTCACTCAATTTTCACATCCCCCTTTACTGGGTCCCTTGACAGTTTAAGTGTTTGTTATTATCCAGGCTTTGAGTGTGTGTCCTGTCTCCCTCTCAGCTTTGTAGCCTGGGGTTTCTGTGTCTGTAATAAGACCTTTGTGTCTATTTCACATTCACAAAGGTCACTGAGACTTTAGAGAATTAAATACGTCACAATTATTACTCTGAGTTTAGATTGTAGCGATTTGAAAATATTATGTAAAGGAAGAAAAAAAAACAGAGAAATAATAAATAATAAATTTTCATTCAGTAGCACAACGAAGAAAACAAATCTTTAGAAAACTGTGAGCCCAGCTTTGAAAGAAGCACTAATGCATGCTGCAGGCAAGTAAACGCACCAGGACAATAAAAACTGCAGAGTCAGCCATTTCTCTGCCAAAAGCGAGAGTTGAGGCGGTGTACAGCATGCGTTTTGGCATGGTTTTATTCATCTCTATGACAGCAGGGCTACACAAAAACTACTAAGCTGAATTTCATTAAACTTGGTAGAAAGGTGACGAAGAGTAAAAGGAAAGAAATGCATTCATTCATGTGTGGATCAAGATCATTTTGCTCTGGTCAGGGGAAGCATGTAGTTCTTTCTGAGTATCCTTGTACAGTCATTTTTATTTTATCTGTCTCATTGATGCTGAGAGAAGCTTGCTCAATAAGTAATGTTTAGGTATTTCAAATCTGTTAATTAGTCATTAGTTACAGTAACAGATATGCAATCAAATGTGAGTAACAACAAATCATGATAAATTAGTTACTTCCTTATTATTAATGGATCATTCCCTAATGTGGGAATGGTCTGGGAATATGCAGAGGGCACCCTTGGAAAAGTTCAAGCATGTGCAGTTCAAAGTGCAGGAGGTATCTGCATGCATTCTCATGTCATGTTTTGCTACCATGAAAGAAAAGTACAGAGAAAGACCAGAACAGAGACATCAAACAAGGTTTTAGTGAGAAAACGCTGCTTTAGAGGATGTCAGGTTTGAAAAAAGGGGACTGCAGTAGGACAGTTTAAATATTTAAAGCCATAGAAAATGTTTTCATGCTTTTCAAACTGAACACAAGAACCTGACAGAAGAGCATGAGACTGAAAACAGAAAGAAGGAGCTCAGCCCAACTTTGAGGATATCAAACCAATGAGTCCACTGCAGAATGCATCTATTTTATTTAAGATAAAATAGCCTCTATAAGTACTGTACTGCTTTATTCTTGTTGGTTTCATTTACTGTATTGTCGTCTAAGGAGCTTGGACTTCACCACCATCCAAGAAGCTTCTTCAGTTCTACTGTCAAATGGTGGAAAGTCCCAGATTTAAGCCCTGTGGGAGTGTCTCCCGGGAGAGACATGGACCCCCGTAACACAATCACACGAGCTAAGGTGTGAAAATGGGTGTGGGTCCCAATCAGCCAGAGTTCCGGGTGAGTTCATTGTGAAACCTGGCCCCACCCTATCATGTGATTTCCTGAGGTCAGATGGCCCAGGATGTGAGTGGGCGTTAAGGCGTCTGGGAAGGGATCTCAAAACTGGATTATAGATGGCAGAGAGTTGGTGTCGTAAGCCCCGCCTCTGTTCAAAGATGGTCGGCTCACAGTGGATGCAGATGGACAGCCGAGTCTTCGAGCAACTTAAAGAAGTCCAGATGCTTTTTTTTTTCAAGCTCCTTAGACCACGATGACCTGGATGTCTGAGAACCTTCACAGATTTACTGTATTGTCATTTAAATGTAAAAATATGAAGAAAAAAAATAACTCGAATGCGGCATGTCTCTTTTAATTTTATACATTAACATTTTCAGAGATTCTTATCATCAAGATAATGTCGATATAATAAAAACCCTGGCCAATGACCTTTTCTTCCACATTGAAAGAAGAAACTAAAACTAATAAAAAGAGTCAAAGCTTTTATAAATGACACACATTTTCTTAACTGCTTGTCCAATTCTAGGTTTTGGAGCATATCATAGGTGCACGAGCTCATCACCTTAACCATCAACTGACATTTAAACCTATCTTCAATTTAGAACCACTAATTAAACTGACAGCAGCTCACTGGTGGATTCAAATCGTTCATCGTTTTGCTGCAAAGCATCAATGTTAACCACTACACCACAGTGTCAACCACAATGGTATCAGATTCCTAGGATTCATTACCATTTATTCTATTTTTCTTTACAAGGCCTAACGGACAGCAAGTGCATTTTAAACAAGTTGAGCATCATGCGGTTTGTCCACATATTGCAGCTGCCTTTCTCACAGTTGGCCTCTTGTTGGCCTGCACGTGTTTCCCTCTTCACCTCTTGTTATTATTCTCTGGCTTTTCTGAGACTCCTCCGTCAGAAAGGATTGCCCTGCCTCTCAGAGCACTTCTTCCTCACTTGATTATTTCCTTCAGCGTTGACCTTTCCTTACGTGTTTGTGCTCACTCTTACCTCTGTTTGACCCTAATTTTTTCTTTTATATTCCATGCGTTCACATGTGCCCATACACACACACACATACGCACACACAAACGGCCAAAGCAACAGTATGGACTTGCTGTCAGCCCTGTGGCCCAGCAGACTTTAGACAAAATGGCCTTAGGAGCCTTGCACCTCCGTCCAACCATGACATGTTTCAGATTGTCTCTTAAATCTCCTCTGACAGATGGATAGATGTACTACTGCAGCTGTGCCAGTATGAAATCAATCCCTTAAGGAGTCCTGCGAAGGAGTCAGGTCTATGATGGAGGAATATTAGTGAACTTTTAGAGCAGACTTGGTCGTTATTAAACAAGCAAAAATGAAAAAAATAAATAAATTGCACTTTTATTACAGGCTGGGCTTTAAGGGCTATAGAGAAACGGACAGTATAGGACAATATGATAGGAACTATTTAAACTATTTATGACATAATTCGTCATACAGTGTATGATGTTCTGCAGGTCTGATTTATAACGTCATGCACACAGTATGTGTGGCAGTAGAATATGCGCTTCATTCACACAGGCAGGTTTTAAGCACAGATGGTGGGTTTAAAAAGTAGTCGCCTGAGACGCTGCTCTGTGTTAACAAGTCATTTTTGCTACAGGGTATGATCTCATCTGGTCTGCACGACACGCACACACACAAATGCGCAGCAGCATGTCAACCAGCCGCTGCTCAGATTAAAATATCTGAGAGCATCTGACACAGCTCTATCAGTCTCTCTATCAAAGCCACTCAACCTCTCTCTCTCGCTCTCTCGTTTGTGTTGGGTTTATAGTGGTACATGACAGGACTTTCTCTCTCTGTGTAACACCATCTCTTTCTCCTAAGCACATTCTTCATCCATCACTCCCTTTCTTTGTTGTCATTTCTCTCTGCTTCCAACTCTCTACTTCTCTCAAATTCCATCTTTTCATGGTTGGAAGTGCGTGGAATTAGTCTAAGAAGATTGGTAAATTAAGAGGTGTTATCTTAGGAGAGGCCAACTTTGATTGAGGCATAAGCTATATATTTTTTAAAATGACTGGAGAAAAAAAAGTTAGCTTGGATTGCTGTGGGGGCTTCTTTGAACGCTGAGAATAGTAAAGCTAACTGTGCATTTTGAGCTGTGCTTTGAGATGCAAAGCTGGGAGTTTGAACCTTTTCAACTGAAAGACAAAATTCACATCAGAAATGAAGGCCACTTACATAATTTAGAAAGAATGTACAGTACTGTACAGCGTTATGTAAGCTATCAAGGCTGTTTTAGTACATTAATTAATTAATCCTTCAACAATCCTTAAGATTAAAGGAAACTTGAAAGCATTGTAAAGTCCATTAGTAAATAATAGCTTATGCATCTGGGTCCTCTTTTGATGACTCATGTAGTTGTGATTTAAAAAATAAAATGTGACTTTGCTAATAAAAAAAGCAAAAACCATATCAGATTTAATGATAACCATGTTCCAGGAAGTGTGAAAGAGTCTCAGATGTTCAAGCTTTATTTTTGGACATCATGCATTGTGAATAGGACCCCAGGGTCAGAGCTGCACAGTAATGTCCTGTGGGAAACAAACTCTGATTTGTACTGTACCATTGTGTACCTCAACACTGTAAAAAATTGTTTGGCTACCAAGATTATTGGTGACTGCCATTACATTCTACTCGACTCCCTGCAACTTTGTCGTCTCTAAAACTCAGGTTGCAGGGTCACTGTTGTGACACAGTATAAGAGATACAGTCTAACGCAGGTGGATGTGGACACAATGGCACTTCCAGGTAGCAGCAGTGCTGAAGTCGTATACATCTTACGTTAAATTTGTTTTAGCTGTGGTCTTTGTCTGGAGTTGAGTTGAGATTTTCATTTGCACCTCGTATAACCCCACAGTTTCATCAAATTATTTTGATTCAGGTTGATTTTGAATTGTTATGCCCTGTTACACCTGTCCTCTCCATTATAGGACTGTGCAGCATTTGCATGGTGTTCTTGATGGGCAGCAAGCAATAGTTTTATAATGTGTTTATAAAATGTTCAGCTGAACATCTTGACACAAATCGCCCAGGTAAGGAAATCCCACAAAGTTGATTATGTTCACATGGACATTGCGTTTTCAGCAGGAGAAACTGCAACGGACTGACTAACAATGGCTCTGACAGCCCATTGTTAGTCAGCGGTGCTAGTTTTGACCATTATGCAAACGAGTGTTTATAAGGTTTGGGAAACCCGCAGTGAGCTGAGATGAAGTCAGAATCAACTTTCTGGATGTTCAGCTGAACATTAAAGGATGCGTCCTTCATTTTTGTATGTTTTGGAAAAAGTATGTAATGAAAATATCCAAAACAAGGGCTGTCTTGCATTATGACCCCTTGAACAATCATTCAATTCAGTCTCCTTGAACCAGCTGCTTTGAATGTTAACTGTTCACACTGCTATTATTCACTGCAGTCCTATATGTGCCTCCTATGTAGTCAGCCTCCTTCACCTATTAGTAAGATAGAAAATGTGTTATCATCCATTCTGAACATTGATAAACAAAAAACAACCCAGACTATAGATGACTCCATGCAGACGTGTGAAATGTAGAAATCTGAGATTTGAGAGTGTATTTTAACACAAACTGTGTTCTTTTCTTTAACCTGATCAAAGTGGTTTCGGTGCTAGTCAAACCAAAAGCAAAAAAACTCAGTACAAACTTTAAATTCAACACGAGACAGGAGGGTCAGGCCTCCAAGTTAAAACTCTTCTGCTTTTACATGAGTACCAGCCTGCTGTTTAATAAGACCTCAGGGCCTCGTGTAAACACTTGGCCAATGAGGTGGATTTAGAAGGATGTTCCACACTAGCGGTAAAATGATATTTGGTCAATACTTTAAGAGCTGTTTGTTCTTCTAATCTCTCTCTAACTACTGCCACACAGCTCTCACTACATAACTACATACAGCTCTACCTCACTCAGTCAGGATGTCTTTTAGTAAAAGTATTTCAACATGTAAATTTCAGTTATTTTGATGAGCTCATCTTTACCTGTGGAAGGGAATAAAGTCAGACTGATGACAAAAACAAAACAGCGAAAATCCCCTTTGGTTTGTTTCAAGCTAAGTAGGGCACAGAGAGAGTGCATAACATGTGAGTGTTTCTAAGTATATATTCTTTATGCTTTCTACTGGGCCTATTATAAGCCCGGTATTTCATTTTGTGCAGTGCACAAAGTTAAAATTTAAATTTAGTTTAGCGATATTTTCTTCACCCGTCTTTCATCCACAGCTGACCTGAATTGCTTTTTAAAGGGATTCTTACCTTCCTCTTATGTAGCACCATTTAGAGTAGAATTTAATTTTGCATTAGAGAGCTTGAAAAGGGTTTGTGATGCTTCATGCACATCTATAAATCCCATTTTAATGTTGTGTATACAGAATTTTGTGGAATACAAATAGACTACTGAGTTTATGATCCCTACTTTAAAGCTGAACATGGAGAATAAACATTCCTACGTAGACTTCATATTCAGCAATCTCATAAACTACGAATGCAATGTCAATTATTGTTTTTGGATTGTAGGTGAGCCTCTGCTAATTGAGTTCTATCAGGTGTTTAGACACAGCTTATATAAGCAAATAAGGTATTGATTTAAGCATTTTTGCCAATTTGTCCTGATGGTTTAAAATACTTCATTGGAAAAAAGCCTGAAAAAAGCTAAATTAAAAAATGAGTAATTTCATCATAAATTCACTAAAAAACTTCACCAGAACTTCAGATTTGTCCGATAGCAATAACAAGGGAAAATATAAAACCTGACCCCAGTAAGTAAGACACAAGATGACACAGAATGAAAAGAAGGAGCTAGGGTGGAGATGGGTTGCAAAGTAGCTTGCATCTGCAGGTAGGCAGGCATGTTACAGGTATTAAGCTTGACTTGGAGAAATGACAGACTTATAAAATGCTAAAGTGTACCTTATTAAAAACTTCTTACCAAGGAAAGCAGAAGGTGATACTGTGCCGTTACTGCGCGAAACCATGACACTGATGCCAGTCTCCACAAATGGAACCGAAAACTCAACAACCTCTGACCTCTCTTCATTAATGGTGAGTGAGCCGATGGCCATGTCTGCCCTGTTGGACACCACCTGTAAAACAGGAGATCTGAAGTTAAACACAAAGAGCTATAAAACATTATATACAAGGTAAAAAGAACCAAGAAAAAACAGATTCACTCAAAGCTGATTCAATTTAAAAAAAAATAATGTTTACATTTTTGCTGTATACAGATAAAAAAGGAATAGACAGAAACAACAGTTTCTCATAGTCATTGTGCAGGAGAAATGCCATAACTTGGTTCTGTGTAGACCTATCATTTCAGATCAGCATGTTGTGTCTATTTATATGAGCAACACTATAACAAACTCTAAGTGCTTTTAATGACTTTCACAGCTACTACACACCAAGAAAACCTGATTTAAGCTGATGTCCTGTGGCAAATCTGAAAGAAGTCCATACCCTGGAGGAAAGAAACTCTGTGTTGGCACACAAACAACACCTGTCACTTTCCAGTCACTACCAACTTGTGACTGCTGAGGATAGAAACAAAGATCAATTTGTAAACTGACAGTTTTTGCTTTCCGCCCAGCTTTCTATTCACCACAACAGACCAGAATAGCATCCTCACCAGGTTGTTGTTGTCCTAATTCACTCTCCCCTCACTTGTGAATAAGATTACAGGATACTTCAACTCCTCTAGTTGGGGCAGCGACTCATCTCTAACCTGCAGTGGATACTCCATCATTTTACTTTTAAGAACAATGGCCTCAGATTTGGAACTGCTAATGCTTTGCACTCAGTTGCAAACCAAGCTGCAGGTCACCCAGAGAGAACCACATCATCTGCAAAAAGCAGAGCTCCTGAGACCACCAAGTCTGACACCCTCCATCCCCTGACTACTGCTAGAAATTTTGTCCATAAAAATTATGAATAGAATTCTTGAAATGATCGTTCCCGGTGGAGACCGAAAACCCACCAGGAAGAATCTTAACTTTTCCTGGCAAGATCCAACCTCTCACTCTCATCAGAAAATAAGAAAGCAACAAGATGAACAGACTCTATAGGCAGTTATAGCACATAAATTTTACCTCATGCAATGCTCACTTTATCATATAGGTTTTCCAGCCAAGCACTGGACAGTCACATTAACAGGTGGAATTTTCTTGATCGCTTCTTGGATTAGTTCTTGGAATGTAGCCAGACCAGCTCTTCTTCTTCTGGCAAATGTGTATTTTCAAAAAGCACTAACCAAAATATACCTCTTTGGTCTCAATGGATGGCAGTTGGTAGGATAGAGCTACAATGTTATGCTCTATAACTATCTATAACTAAAACACCTTGAACAAACAGCATAGGGATCCTTTTTCCATGACTTGCAACATGAAGCTGTGCTGTGGTCCTCCTCACAGCTCCTCAGGCAGCTGTAAACGAGGCTCAGGCGGACAGAAGGTGACGAAGTCAGGGGATTCACAGCCCTGTTGGTGTTTCGCCTGGCAGGAAGCAGAGGTTACTTGACTGCAGCAGAGGGACTGTGGAGGTTAGAGGAGCTGGCTGCTGACCAGAAGTTCATTAGTCAGGTCTGGCCTGGCACCAAAAGTCTGTGAAAGACAAAAGGCTCTGCAGTCTCTCAGCAGACACAACGGAGATGCTTTTCATCAGGCTCATAAAGTAGCCTCTAAAATGTTCTTCCTCCTTATTTGTTAAAATCTTAAGCACTGATTGATACATTGTTTCACACAGTTATCAACTGTGAGAAAAAAGCATTGTATGAACTATTTGCATGTACAGCCATTTTTAATCAGTCTTCCATTTTCAAAGGCTGAAAAGTAATTGGACAATTGACTGAAAAGTTGTTCCATCATTTTTCCATGAAGGATTCTCAACTTCTACTATACCACTAATCACCAACTAGGCATTGCAGAAATAATTAAAAATTCTTTGTATTTGGTCTTTTAACTTTTTGCAAGAAACATTAAAATACCAAATACTGAGCGTTTAACTGGCTGCTTCTGACACTCCCACTTTCGTTAGTGCAGCAACATTCCTCTAATTAGGATTTTAATTTGTTTTAACCTCCTGCAACTGGACAACTTCAGTCACAGTTTAGCAGCTCATTTACTGGCTGGTGCTGCAAGAGAGGCCAGTGGAACGGTCGGGTTTTAGGTTGGCAAAGGGACCAACACGAAAAACGATCTATTTCATCTTTTTATACTTAGATTAATAACGTTGATATTTACATACAATAAACTCCAATCCATTGATTGTTTTTTTTAACCTAGTAACTTTAACTTTATTGCATTATAATAATCAGTGTTGTTTCAGGAGACTGTGTTGGTAATAGATGATTATCTCCCATGTAAAATGGCATCTTACAGTTACCTCCAGTTTTGTTACTGATGTTGTTCAGATATGTCTGTAATGCAATCACTAATGATTAAATATGGTAAATTACACCTATAAAGATGGTGAAAGATGATAACTGCTACAGACGCAGCAAATCAGCAGCTGCAATAATGAAAGTTTGTGTGATACAGTTAAATCTGATTGATGCAGAGTGTTACATCTTTATTTTTTATTTCTGTTCCTTTTTCACTCCCACATCCACCCTGTTAAAGATTTATGTGTAGATAATCAGTAAAATACTGGCAGCAATGCTGCCGGTGGGTTAGCATTACAGTTCTCCAACTGTTCTCCTATCTCATGCTACTCAAATGATATCATGCTCTGAATTACAGTGCACAGCTGTATTCCTTCACTTTTCCCTTCTGTTTGCTTATGAACAACACATTTATATTATATAGCTGTCTTTTCTTACAATTCTACTTTGTATTTTTTTTAACTGAAGTCAGTTACAACCCAGCAAGCTCAGATGGCAACATAACAACAACTGCCAGCTATTACTCATCAGTTACCATGTACTGTTATCTCTTGCCAATTTTTTGAAAAACATTGCTGGACATTATAGGACAGTCCTCAAAATAAAGTCCAAAGTCAGCTTAATACATGGTGGGTTCAGTTATTTGAGATACAGCCAATACTTTTAACATCGAGAGTGTAACGGTATTCAAAATGTATTGCTGAGCGCAAATATACCCCAGGAAGCATATTGGTGTAGGTATTTGACAGTTTTTTTTACAGCACTATCTTACAGTCTACTATTTGGAGTAAAATCTGCAGATACACTTGATCACAATGATGTTGACTGACTATTCAAATAAATAAAATGTAATGAATTCAAGTGTTTATAACTGTCGCACTGGAATTACTCTCTCTTCTCTTTTTTGCTACGTTATACTTATTGGTTAATAGATAAACCTCACTGCCACATTGTGTTCTTCAAAGAAGCACAGATGAGAGTGACCGAAAAGAAAAGAAAAACTCTATGTTCATGCCCTTTATTGCCTATGATATACATACTGAGCAAGTCAACACTCTCTGCATGAGATCAATCAACCTTCTTCGAATAAATCCAGCCAGAAACTGTTCAACCACTAAAGTTTTTTTTATTGGAAAAATAGTTTGTGACGCCTCTGGAGACCATAAACTTCTCTAAGAGTCTGATAACGCACAGGTTTCACACTTTTCATAACCTGTCATTAGTTGCTTCTCTGCTTGTCAAACTCAATCATTCCATGGTAATTACCCCACTTAATTCAACTTGTTAATTTCAAGATTTTTGAATACAGCGAGGTCTGAAAGCAACACCTGTGACACTTCTCTTTAGGAAGTGCTTCACTGCTGCAAGCTGCGAACAAAAATGATTATACTAGGGTGATTCACTGTAAAGGGTGAAGAAAAAAAATAACTTTAAGAATGCAGGAAATGACTGGCTGATTGAAGGCATTCAGAGAAGAAGGTCATAATATAGGTTCTGATAGAAATGATGAAAAATAGGAAAAACTGCCCAACTATAAAGTCTTTCACTTGAGAAGCAAGGTCACTGAGGTTTGCTGATGTCTGAGGGATTATACGCATTTGTCTTGGTGATATGTAACTTTGACAGGATATGATAGTTGGTTGGTTGGAATAGGATGAAATAGCAGCACAGAGGAGGAAAAGGACAAACAAATAAAAACAGTGCACTGCTGCATATTTTCAACAGAAGTGCATATTACAGGTAAAGTAAAAGAAAAAAAAAAGAGGGTTCATGTGGGCGGAGCTGTCCCTGTGCACATGTGTTTGTCTGCTGCGATAATTAGGCAGCTTAATGAGTTACTTAGCAAAGCTGAGCAAGAGGCAGCTGTAATGCAAGAAAGAAGGCCACCTGCATCTCTGAGGCCTATCTGAGAATGAAGCACAGCATACACAGCCTGTCCTCACAATGTGATCACATAATAATAATATTTAGTCAGGACCAGTAGACTCCACGTTGCATATTTAAAAATTATGCTTACAGGATATCCAAAGTAATCCAATGGTCAATAGGCCTTCAGTGTCTCAAGAAGACACCATGAGTAGGTTTGACCATGGTAAACAAAGGTAGGGGCAAATTACTGGAAAAGCATGAAGGTCAATACTCCATGCTGCTGGCATCACAGTCACATTTTCATACAACGAATATTAAAGATGTGCTCTTTTAGGAATATCTTTGGAAGCTCAGGAGTGTCAAACATTAATCATTGTTGAGAAGCATTCAGTGCACCACCATACAAATGAGGTCGCCCATCAAGGAGGTGCCACGGACTCTGCACTCGCCTGATCTCCATCCCATCGAACGATTACTGGAAAATGTGGAAAGCCAAATAGTCCTGGCAATGCACAAATGTTTTTGGAACGTTGTCAAATGGGATAACATGTTACAAGGTACTGCACAGACTTGTGGAGCTCATGCCAAGTCGAGTAAATGCTTATGCAAAACGACATGCAATCTTCAACCTTAGCCACCAGAAACGTATGACTTTTTCCAAAACTGTCTTCATTTGTATGAAATAAAACTGCCCTCACAAAGTCCACACACACAAATACACATAGACTGTGATAATTTGCATTCCCATGTTTAACTCCATGTTAAACCAACTTCATTAATCCAGCCGCCGCAGGGGGGACTGGCATCACAGAAACACCATGGTATCTGCCAAGACACACATGGTCATGTACAAGCAATCTCACAGTCTGCATTGTCCCTCTCTCTCTCTCTCTCTCTCTCACACTCACACTCACACTTACACACACACTTCTCCAGCACTAATCTTTCTGACAGACTCCCTCCATATTTCCTCGCTCCGTCTTCGATTCAGGTCCAATCCTCTCTCTCAATGGGTCACGTTTTAAAAGGTTTGAAGCAGAATAAAAAGAATTTCACAGGAGCCCTCGAATCAAACCCCTTTTTGTAAACACAACAAAAGAAAGAAAAACAGAGTAGGAAAAATGATAGCAGCACTCTGTACTGGGAAAACGGAGAATTAAAAACATAACTACAATATCTTACTGAGACACACAAAAAAGGGTCATGGTGTGTTTGTGAGCCGGGCTGCGAAATTTTAGAACACACTCCCAGAGGAAATGCTGTGTGCAAGCTGGATCTTTTTGCTACTGAGCACACATTTTTATAAACTTCCACTTTATCTCTCCCACATGCTGCTATTTGCATTCTGTCAGAGAGTGACAAGAGTTAGATACAAGTTATTTACTTGTGCGTTAAATACAAACACCCTTGAACAGAACATAAATAGCTTTGCTAAGGAAAAGAACTGATGGCAAAAATGTAGTACAAATTTATACTTTTCTTTTTTCATGCAAGAGTTAAACAAAACAAAATATTATGCTTTGTTTTAAACAAATAAGGGATCAAATTTATTCATTTCAACAAGGAGAAACCAAGCACACAGCTGTCACTCAGAAAACTCGGGTTCTTATGCTTATGAAACAACATATAAAACTCCTGAATTATCACGATGAAGATTATTGACTCAGTATCATGCCTACTATTACAGGTAGCAGTGTGGTCCTAACCTGAATAAGAGACTGGACAAATGAGTGGATAAATGCATAGATGGGCCAGCCTATTCTAGTGTCTATCACTGTGTAATTTTAGTCAACACCCTGTAATCAGAAGCATGTCATCTATATGCTGGTTGAGTCAGTCCTCTGCTTAGACCATTAAAAACCTCGGTGTCTCCTAAATGTAGAGATGTTTACAACAGCAGTGCCTGTTTCCTGTTGTCCTGCTAGGCTGGCTCCACCTTTTACACAGATGTCGAACCAACATTGTGAAAAGATCTCCTGCCGACTTAACGGCAGCGCAACATTGCCCACATCCCCCCTGGTCCCACAAATAACAGGCAGCATACAAGAGGTTTCGAAGGCTTACCTCTCCTACCATGCCGTTCCACTCCCCGTCAATGTTTTTCCCATGCCTCCCATTTGTCACCAGGTAAAGGTCATAGGTGAAGCCTACAATCTTGGCGAGGCGCTTTAGTACATCGATGCAGAACCCTTTACAGCAGTGCTTCATGGGTCTAACACCATCCACCACCAAACTGAGGAGATGATGAGAGAAAGGTGACATAGTTAAAACACTCTCTTAAAAACATGTTGTAAGTTTGTTTTTCAGGTCACTTTGATCTAAACAAGGTTCTTTTCTGTTAAAGAAATTGAAAATGAAAGAAGTGAGGTTCTTGGGGAGTGAGAAAATGAGCATATGTTCTCCCCCTGAGGTGCTCATAACGGAGGAAGAACTAAAAGCTGAGGAAGGCGAGGAAGGTGTGAATTATTATCGAGGGACTGTGAGTGGATCGATACTGACAGTTTGGCTGTTGTGTATGGGGAAGCAACGCTCGACAGGTCAGACAGTTCAGGAGGAAAAAGTGTTGCATTATTAAAATGGAAATAAACTCATTTTTTCTAATTTAAGGAAAACTAATTTCCTGCAAAGACCTTCAAATGTCTCCCTTCTCCCTTGCTTCATACAGCAAACACTTTACCAAAGCACCATGCACATCTATATGGACATATGGGAATCCAAGTACATTTAGATGACTATCAGTCAAGTGGCTTCTGTGCCCTCCATCAGCTCTTTTCAGCTCGTGGCCATTTGATGGTCCTTCAGTCACTTAGCTATGGCCCCCTCTTGGCTCTGTTCTCTAACAATGCAGAATGTGCATTTGGCAGTCTTAACTGACAAAACAAGGTCAAACCCACAAGATTGAAATATTTAACTCCTCTTTACGTTTGTATAGATTATAACATTATTATTAAAGAAACTGTTAAAATATGTTTGTGAAATCTAAATGGTTTTGTTTGTTTATTTTTTTAGAAAGTCAGTATTTGGTATGATTGTCTTTACTCTTCAACACTTCCTGAGCTCTTTTAGGCAAACTTTCACATAATTGCTTTGTTCAGGAATTGTTCTTCAGGCTTCTGGAAGGACATTTAAAGCTCTTCTTTGGACACTGCTAATGTTTGTCCTGTTATCTGTCAAAATGACCCTACATTGCTTCAATAACGTTGAGATCCAGGCTCTAGGGCAGGGATGTCCACCTCCAGGCCTCGAGGGCCAGTGTCCTGCAGGTTTTAGACATCACCCTGGGTCAACAGACCTGAATCAAATGATTAGTTCATTAC
>NW_005187556.1:715884-717298 GCF_000239375.1 Pundamilia nyererei
ATTTAGCCATTTAAATCAGCTGTGTTGGATCAAGCACACATCTAAAACCTGCAGGACACCGGCCCTTGAGGCCTGGAGGTGGACATCCCTGCTCTAGGGAGACCATTCAATGGCTCATAGTGTCCCACTGTGTGTTTTTCTATACAGGTATGTGTTTGAAGCACTGGCAGTCATTTTGGCATCATCGTCATACTGAAAAATCAAGCTGTGGCCAATCAGATGCCTTCCAGATGGCCCTGCATGGCGGATCAAAATCTGCTGGCACTTTTCTGCATTTATAACTCCATCAATTTTTACAAGATCCCCAAAACCACTGACTGAAATGTAGCTCCAAACTATAATTGAGCCTCCGTGTGTTTTGATCTTGGCTGTAGACACTCAGAGTTGTATCTCTCTCCTAACTTCCTCCAAAACAAATTGACAATTTGAACTGAAACTTTTTTTTGTCAGTAATTTTGTGTCAGCATTCCTCACCCTTGCTTATGAATGGCTTCTTGACAATCACCCTTCCATTTCTGATTAGGCTACTATGTGAATCATGTCGAGATGCATTTCTTAGGTCCTGTCTCAGATCGTTGTTGAATCTTTCTTCCCTATTTCTTAAACACATGACATTCAGGCACTGTTCATCTGCTGTATATTTTCTGTGCTGTGTGATTCATTGGTCAGTGTTCCTCTGGTCAAGTACAATGACTGAATATCTACAGTTCTGTTGCTCAAGATCCTTTTACAGTACAGTTCATTTTTTGTGCATGTTATTTTTCAAGGCATTTTACAGGAGCGATGTGACACTGAAAAAGGACAAGTAACGTGTTGAGAAAAATACAGTTGCATTTTAGTGCCTGCTTGTGCTCAGGTATTTTTTGTGTGTGTTTATTTTAAAAACTGAGCAAACAACCGTGACCTTGGTGGTGATCACAGGAGAAAATAAAAGGAAAAACAACTTCGCAAACACAGTGCAGCAGATCAAGGGAGCTGTGACAGGTAAAGAAAAACGATAGCAAATCAGCCAAACAGAAAATGCTTACATGTGTAATTAAAAAAAGAAAAATGAGAGTAAGAAGCAAGTATAGAAATGCATATAATGGAAAGTAATAAAAAGAAGTGGGTTGATTAGTAAAGGAGCAAACTTGACTCTCAGCCAAAATAATTGATGGAGGATGAACTTGTTATCTCTCTGTTGGCCAAGTCATATACTGGCAGGAAGGAAGCTTATCTGGGGTAGACAAGGGGTGCAGAACACACACACACACACACACACACACACACACACACACACACACACACACACACACACACACATGCACAATTTCTCACACACAAAAAAAGATTAACCTGCCTTTACTTTGCTTCTTCCATCATACTTCTATTAAAAAGCTGTAAGAAATCCATGTTTCTTTCAACACGTTTTAAT
>NW_005187556.1:717442-720005 GCF_000239375.1 Pundamilia nyererei
CTCTACTACCGTTTGCCAGCTGATAAGAGCTCAGAGAAAATAACACAAGGAGAAAACACATATTATGTACTGAAGCACCTCTTGTTGTAACAATCTTGATGTATTTGCTGATAGAAAATTGGGGTATCTAGTCTTCTGTTTTTTTCAGCTTATGGCCAAACAACAGGTCATCTTGCGTTGCCACCTATTTCAAATTGTTACAAAAACATATTGCAACTCTATTTCTATTTGTTTTCATAGCAATTACTTTGTTTTTCATATTTTTGCGTATACCTATGGTGGTTCTTGGAGGTCAAACAAGAACAAGAGCCAGCAAATGGGAAAAAAACATCAAAAGCTAAAAATAAATAAATAAACGGATAAACAAAAGGACTCAGTAAACACAACAGAAGTGAGTTTGAGGAGAAAATAATATGATGGGGAAAAAACTAACTGCAAACATATATCATCAGTATTATTTGAATTATGCAAAAAGAACTGAATATTCTTGCATTTTTTTCTCGCTCACAACACCAACAAACATTCTTTGAAGTGCAATCTGTTGCATGTTTCAGCTTCTGCAGCTGTTTTGTGATGCTGTTGTCTTTTTAACTTCTATTTTTTGTATGCCTTTGCAATATTTTCCTATTTGCTGATGTTGTTGTAAGTTGCAGTGCACCTGACGTCTCAGGGCCACCGTACATCCCATATATGATCTCTCTCTGTGAGCCAAACCAAAGGTTTCACCCCTGCAGTGATGAAGACAGACGTGCACATTTTCAGGCTAAAGATGGATTTTTGGATGCTATGAATAACCATTTAATTTGTGGAGTTTTTAGAAGTGTTTTTTAGTTGTGTTTATTGTTTAGAAGATTGCTTTTCTGTACATAAATCATATGAACTAAAATACCATCTCAACCAGTTTTTGACATTACCAGCTAGAGCAGCGTATGAGAATGTAAATGACAGATTGTACATTAAATGGTGTTTAACTAAGCAATTATGCATGTCTTGTTCATACCCATGAGAGAACAGCACATTACATTTTTTAACAAAATCACAGTGATCTGATGTTTCCTCATTCCTAGCTACCAGTAGGGAAACTGAGCCCAGAGTCGAATATATTCCCTCTACTTGTGAGGAATGGCAATTCCAAATGTTCTCCTGATCTCTTGTGGAGTTGATGTGTGGAAACAGCTAGACACTTGAATAATTGAATATTTTTTTGCAATGCAATGAATGGATTATTTGATGTTTTCACTTCTCTGTTCGTCCATCCAGGGGTGGTGGCTGTGAATTACCTGGAGTTAACGGGCATGCGGCAGGGTACAGAGTCCCGGATGCAGGAGCCAGTGCCTGGGTCAGCAGGTTCCACTATGACAAAGGGCCTCTCCTCCAATGTGACCACTCGAAGATGTTGGGAGTCATCCAGGGGCTTCAAGAAAGAGCCATAGCGAGACCAGGGGTGATACCTTAGTCGCAGGTGTCCATTCTCCCACCAGCCAACCTGTAGAGCATTCAAACCCACAATCAGCTAATTTCAGGACATGTAGCTGCAAACATCTGGTCACTTCTATATTTGTATGTTGGTTTAAAATATAGTGCAATATAATTAGAAAATGTTTAAGTTCCTTGTTCACGTCATCTCTAAGACTGAGACTGGGTGCCTTATGTTGAAAACTCATTTCAAGCAGCTGGTATAAAGACGCTGCTACAGCTAATGACAAAAACTGAGAGTTCAAGCTTGGACTGATTGAGAAAAGCTTTGCCTTCCAGGTTTGCTCCTTCTTTGCCAGCATTAGTGCTGACCCCGCATCAAATGAGCCTCTTCATCTCATGCTTTATTTTACCACAGTGTCTCTGGTAAACAAAAACCAATGTTAATCCCACTTTTCCACAGTTTTTCCTTTTGCCTTGTATATTCGCACATACATGGAAACTGAACGTCAGCTGAAGGTTGAGGAGGCCGACAGAACATCATATTCAAAAAGAAGAGCTTCTCAAACCAGACACCCTGCTTACACCGTTTACTTTCTCAGATCCCATCTCTAAAGATTATTGTGTAGTTCAAATAGAGCTGGAAACACAGGTCATCTATGACAAAATGCAACCATTTCTGATTCTGTTTTAAAAATCAGGGAATGTCCGATGTATTATATTTCCCTCCAGTCTTTGGATGCACAAAGTAGCTATTCAGAAGTAGCTAGTGCTTATCTGCCATTGTTCATGTTAGTTGAGTTGTTACTTGCAGTCAGTTGAGTAGTGTTTGTATACATTTGTGCTGTCATTATGAACTGAATTTTATAACAGAGTTTGAAACTGTATTCGTGCTACTATCCTGTGTGCATCCATTGTAGGGCTGTGCGATATGACCAAAATCTCATATCCATATAAGAATTCTATCGTCCCAACGATATAAATCACAAAAATGTAACATTTTCTGTAAATTCTGTGACTCTCGGGCAGCTCGACTTGCAGGAAGTGTTTCCAGCTGCGTGTCATGTGGAGTTGAGTGTTTTAACAGATGCATGAAACTATACATTTTTAGACATAAGTTGTAATGGCCGCTGTTTTCTTTGTGAGT
>NW_005187556.1:720072-729366 GCF_000239375.1 Pundamilia nyererei
TTCTCATCCGTAAATAATCTGCTCTTTCACGTGATTCAGTTTATTTTGAAAAGTCTCAACAGGATCTTGAGCTTTATTGTGAAAGGTTTATGTGGAACATAAACAAGCGGACACGCGATGGTGTTTTTGTCGTTGTTGCTAACCACAACACATAAAAACAGGCGCTTGTCCGTCCATAGTGTGGTTATATTAAATATAAGAGAAAGAGAGAACTTCAAAATTAATATAGCCACTACAGTGACCATCAAAACGATGAAAAAATATTAGTTTATTTTGTGACACCACGAAACAAACGATAGCATAAAATGAAACGATAGACGATAGACGTTTTTATATTGTCATCCGATATATATCCTTATATCGAACAGCCCTAATCCATTGAGTGTGTGAGCCCAGTGTCTATATTTTAAATGCAGCATTTCAAATCAGATAATTTATAAACAAAGACAAAGTTAGTTCATTTTGTCAATAACGGGCCTTTTATCACAAACCAAAAATGTTATCTGTGTCTCTGATTTGAATTTCTGTACCCTTTCCATAGAGAAACACTTTTTTTTTCTTTTTTATTCTCCTTGGAAGTTTTACAAAAGCTACAGCTTGTATCAATGTCTAAATTGAATTTGCTTTGAAGATAATCTTTAGAAGGATAAATTCTGTGTATTAATTTATAAGAAATATCTTTAATTTTGTTGGTAATTAAAAACTGATTAGGGAGTCTCCAAACTTCGTTCCAGAAAAAAATGACATATGGTAGCGTGGTTATGCTACTCTGAAATAAAGATCTGATAGATTTATTGTTGTCTTTAGATTGCTTAGAAAAGCAAATCTTGCCAACAAAAGTTTGTATGGGAGATGCCAACGGCCTGTGGAATGAAGTGATATTAGGTTGATTCTTAAACAGCATACAAACCCCTGATGGTATTGAGCCAAATACTTTTGTATAATCATGACGATTTATAGCTAAATTAAACAAAATTCTTCATAGGAGAAAAGCGTGCCAATTGAATCAAATAATTGGTTGACTAAAATAATGTTATTCCTAAACCAACTATCTAAGAAGAGAGATTTTCTTTTAAATAAAACATCCTTGTTATTCCAGATATAATAACTGTGTGGACTAAAGTTATGCTTGTAAATAAGAGTCCATGCTAAAAAAGCTTGGCGATGAAAAGCAGAGATTTTTATAGGGATTTTATCAATATCAATATCAAAATTACAAAATTTAAAATTTAAATTTAAAAAAATAATATTTCAAATCAAATCATTTATAAACAAAGACAAAGTTAGTTCATTTTGTCAATAACGGGCCTTTTATCACAAACCAAAAATGTTATCTGTGTCTCTGATTTGAATTTCTGAACCCCTTCCATAGAGAAACACTTGAAAAACCTGCACTTACACCATATCAGTAGTTGGTACATTGCTCCAGCCCTCATTGGGTCATCTTATATTATGTGCACTTATAACACCATCACATACAGTTGCCATTGTGACTATGCCCTGCTCAACTTCATCACCTCCTCATCGCTGTTTGAGACACCTTTTTCATAACATAACACTTCAGACATTTCTTCAGACAATGTCTACCAGTCACTGCACCCAAAATGCTTTGCAGGATCGATCATCATACAGAACATTGATTTTCGACCCTTCTCTTGTCAATAATTTGACAATAATCCCACCACTTCTTACTTTTTTACCCACCACTTTTTTCGCAAGCGAGCCCAAGAGGAGGAGCTTTTAAAATCAATATTTAGAAAATTTGATTTTCTTTATATTTTTACTTCTGCTTACTCTCACACACACAAACACACACAGACACAGCTCATTGTAACACTGCGTGTCTTCTGTTTACTATAAAACAAACCACTGCTGCTGCAGCTGCGAAGATAATACACATCACTATCTGAGCACCAGAGGACCCTTTTCATTCAAAGACCAAACACTCAAACGCTCAGTGATGAGAGTAGCAATTGCAAAGATTGTTTCAGGCCAACTCACTGTTACAACAGTCGGTTTTTACTAAGTAGCAAAGCACATTCAATTACAAGACTATAAATATTCTTAAAATAAGAGCTGCCTATGAGTTTACATCAATATGAGTAAATCTGGCAATAAATAAATGAGGTTTTAGTTCATTTGTGGAAGTTATTTTTGACTCTTTGGTCCTACCATCAGTTTTATTATTGTTTATATTTTTGGTTAAATGGTCACTGTCCTGAATTCTGTTCCTTTTCCAAGTGATGTTTCTCAGTCATGAAAACTTCCAAACTTCTTAAAAAAAAGTCATCTTCTAGCGTTAGTTAAAACCCCTACTCCAATGTTTTAAAGAGGCAGATGTAGATGGATTCTTCACACAAGGACAAAAATTATTCTAACAAAAACAGTAAGAATACATGCAACCTTTTTTTCAACAGTAGCCTCAAAACCACTATTAAGTGCTGTCTGGCTGTATTTTACTCTGCTGGTCTGTTATGTGTGCACAACAGCTGCAAATTGTAGTAATCAAGCTCTCCAAGCAAAACCTCTCATAAAGCTGCAGAGACAATTCTAAAAGCATTATAAATTATGGTGTCGACATCATGAAGCTTGAGTAAAGAGTGATTTAATTAAATATATTCTGATACACAGAGATCAAAACAAGACATCAAGATGGGAGCATCCAGTCTCTAGATCCGGCTATAAAAAGTCTGTGTCTATAGCTGACTCAAACAGGAGTTGCTGTATTTTAAATTCTCATTAAATATAAAAAAAAGGCTTTTGGTAAGAACAGGTAAGTATTGATGAGCAGAGACGTGGAGACTGAAAAGTTCTGAGGCTGTGGCCTTGAGATTTTAAAGGGGAACAATGGCACAAAAAAATCAGTGAACTCCAAAACTGTAGGTTTGTTGTTTTTTTGTTTTTTTAAACTTAGATAAAGTCATACCTACATTGCAGCTTTTTTAGTGATGCAATCTAATACATGCATCACCTGTGCTGACATTATCGATCGCTGGTTAGTGTAACCAAAATGCTTTAAATGGTTTTCTTATTGTCGCCACACTTAGTCTGCATACTATTTTAATAATTTGCATTTGTTTTTAAAACCTAATTTGATTTTCCTATCCTCCATAGGTGGCTGGGAGTGTACACTGTGTACAAGTCCACTCTGAAAGCCTGGTCTCTCGCAAAGTACCTTCTGAATCACTGTAATCGATCCACATCTCTTATCAAGTCCACAGTGCACTTACATTGTGATCCCTCTGTGTTGTGAGGTTGTAAAACTCTTATTACACTTTTAAACTCAACTGAAATTGGATTAGGACTTGTGTGGTTTAAGAGTATAGCTCTCTTATCAGATTGATTAAAAAGGTAGTCATCTTTCTTATTTTATTTGCTCATTGATCCTCTGTAAACTCCAATGTTTACGCTTCTCTCAAAGAACAAACAAATGCAATACGACTTGCTGTTGTGTTGCATCACATAACAGCCAACTTCATAAAATTTACAGAACAAGATTTTCAAATCCTCAAGTGAGATAAGGCTTTGCTGACAGCTGAACATCAAAAATCAACAAGAATCTCTCATTTCCAGCATCATTTGTATTGGAGTGCACATTCTTACAACAAATTAGACAACATTATAATCCATTCATCTATTCACTGCCACAGTTCCCCATCACTTAAAACCAACAGAACTGTGTCATCTGCAAAAAGCAGAGAAAAGATCCTGAGAGGACTGAACTTTACACCCTTGGCTGCATCTAAAATTTGGCCCTTAAAAATTATGGACTAGAATCAGTAGCATCCCAGCAGAGTCCAACAAGCAATGTGAACCAAGATCCCTGCTGATGTACACGGTGTCCAGCACATATGGCCTTAAATCACATGATATGATTATTGTGCTCACATTGACCATTCCTTTTTTGTTTTCTTTAGGTCACGAGCAGTTGTCCAAGCATTTCACTACATATCGTACTGTGTATGACTGTGTACGTGACAAATAAAATTTGAATTTGAATTTGAAAAGTCCAGCAACAAATGATCTCCCTATGAGCATGGAGCATGTTCTGACATGGAGGAGAGAATTAACAGTCACTATTGAGTGACTACAAACAGCGCTTCCTGCTCCCACAGACTACAATTTTTTTTTAAACTATGCAATGTAGAGATTAGTACCAGCTGACACCCATTTCATATAACTGATATATCATTCTTGAGATTGTGAAGCAAAGCATCATTGTCATCATATGACCCCTCGACTTGAATGTAGGGAATAAACCTCCCAAAATCTATGGGAAACTGGAGGAGTGTCTGAATCCTAATGATGGAAGCATAACTTTAATAACATGATTTGTGAAATATATTATGTGGATGTCTTAGCAGTAGTTTTACTGAAAATGTTTGGATTGCATCATTTGAATGCAGTAAATTGCCCGTTGTGAACCACCTGTATTTTTTATTTAAAGTCTTCTGTGCTCTGCACGTTTCTGGTAAATCTCTGCAGTAATTTTAAGGCCAAAGCCAACATCTTCAGCATAAAGAAGAACAAGAAGTAATGGAAGTGATGGTCCGGCCCCCACAGAGTCCTGATCTCAACATCATCGAGTGTCTCTGGGATTACATGAAGAGACAGAAGGATGTGAGGAAGCCTACATCCACATCCACTGTGGTTAGTTCTCCAAGATTTGGAACAACCTACCAGCCGAGTTCCTTCAAAACCTGTGTGCAAGTGTACCTAGAAGAACTGATGCTGTTTTGAAGGCAAAGGGTGGTCACAGCAAATATTGATTTGATTTACATTTCTCTTTTGTTCATCCACAGCATTTTGTTGAATGATAGAGGTAAAGACCCTACAATAATACTGTGAAAATCTTCTGTAGCTAACATTAGAAATTGTGTTTGTGTCCATGATGAATTTAAACACACTGTTCTTTTATCTCTAATCTCCATTGCATTTCTCATCCTTAAGCTGATAAATGCGCTTTTTCACCCCTAAATGCCAAGTACAATGTTTAACACCTAGTTAGCATTTCTTTAAATCTGCTGTTTGATGTGGTTGTGGCCTGGTAAACCAAAGATGATGAGCTAAATGATTGAAATGCTCAACACAGTTGGGGTAAACTTCTCTATTGGGGAATTTCTCTACAAAATAACCTGAGCATAGGATATAAAAGAGCAGCACAACATTCACCTTTGTGAGCAACAGTGCAACATAACCTCTTATCTTTCAGTTTATCTGCTTGCTGCAGCCAGTTTTTTTTTTAAATTCTATCTTCCCAAAGTGTATGGAAAACTAGTCAGAAGCCTATCTCCTCTGTCAATATTGCAGCCTTCATTCAGCAAAAATTCAATACAGGAAAGGTGAGATGCTTCAGAAAAGGGCTGAAGATTGTACTATGATTCCCACTGATAGAGCAGTACTTCAGTTTGCTGCCTCTTAGCACCAGGCAGAACTATAAATCGTCGCTTTCGTGTAAGGTTAACTATTGCCAGAAGACTGAAGAAATACAGCAGAAATACAGAGCTCAAAAGCAAAGCGAGACCGGGTGAGAAAAGACATAACTAAAAAAGCTGAGACGTTACAAAATAAGTGCCCGTTGTTCAGCAGTCACTAAGCATCGTCAATATTATCACTGATCTGAATCTTGATGTGAGGCTTGTTATCTGCTGCAAAACAATCACCACCACCACCACCCTCAAACCACACCAACATTCAGTATAACTGTTTTTTAAACCTCAGAGTCCAGCATTGCAGCATGCTGCAAGCATTGCTGTGCAGCATTGTCAAGTTAATATGTTTTATCAAGAATGTGGGCAAGTGAAGAAAGAGTCTTAGAGGCCCTCTTAGATCATATATTTGCCATGACACACAGAGAAGAAGTGAAGCTGGTGACAAAAGAATGGCCAAATGAGATTGTACAACTGAATCTCACATCAAACAGAGCAAAACATTTCATTTGTTCTCTCAAATACTTCCGCAGTTTCTTACTGTCTCTTTGATATATTATTCATATTTCATGGTTTAGTTCACTATAATCATATGCTGTATAATCAGCATAATACAATGAGGACCAAATCTTGCAATTGCAGTGTGGCCACCTCTATAAAAGCAGATGTTTTGGCTATTTGCTGATCTTTGCAGGCGTGTATGCCCCAGCAAATACACCCCTAAATCATATTGTACTACGCTCTGAGAAGCCTAAGAATGCTGGCAGCCAGTGCCAGCGGTGCCTCAGCCTCCTATAGTAGATGCACCTATGGTATGAATTTGAAGTTCTAGGTGATTTTCAGAAAAAGTTGACATCTGACCTCGACCTTGAAGTCAAGGCCACTGAGATTTAAAATTTTCTGAAATTTTGAGTCGATATGGTAAAGAATTTCAAAATTCTTGGTGACATCATTCTTCAGTTATTGCATTTACAAGACTTTGAGAAAACCTGACGTCTGACTTTGACCTTTAGGTCCTCAAGGTCACTGAAATTCGATGAAGATTTTTAGCAGATGCACCTATAGTATAAAGTGCAAACTCCTGCACCATCTTTTCCTCGAGTTATTGCATTCACAATCTTGGACCTGGGTGACCGCATTGTGCTTTTAAGCCTGCAGGGTAAAAACAGTTACCATCCTAAATGTGAAAGTTCATGAAAGCAACAAAAAACAAAACACTGAATAAGTGTGGCCAGGTTAGAAGGGTTCCCAGGACTAAAGCATCCAACTTCAAAAAAGAATGCCTTGCAAAGTTGCATCTGAATAACCCACAGGAGTTCTGGAACAATGTCCCTTGGACAGACAAGATCAAAGAGGACATGTTTGGACAAAATGCACAGCGGCACATTTGCAGAAAACAAAATACAGCTCAAACACTTCATACTAATTACCAAAAGTGATGGTCGGGGGGGGGTAATTTGGGCTTTTGCAGCCACAGGAACTGGGCACCTTGAGCACAACTCAAATCTACAACTGAATGGCGGAAAAGACAATAATTAGAGTTTTGAGTGACTCGACCAAAATTTTAGTCTATGAACCAAAATTCACAAACTGAAGCAACATGAGAAACAGAAGTGTTGCTGTGAGAGACGTTAACATAAACAATCATGTGATTGAAATTTCCTTTGAAATTTACAGTCTTGGCAGATTTGTTCAAAACAATATTTCCTTACTGTTAAAAATAATTTGCAAAAATACTTGATTCTAATATTATTTTAGTTTGCATACTATAATTTGCTGTAAAAAAATATCAGTACTTCTTGTTCCTCAAAGACATATATTTGCAGTATTTTGTGTTATCTTCTCTTTAAATGCTCCTTAAATCATTTTAAATGGGTCTTTTGTCCAAATTCTTACATGAATACTCCTTAAATGCTGTATAGTGCTGAACTTTTAGGTCAGTGTTGAGCGACTGTAGACAGGTAACACACTACAGCAATGAGGGACTTACTGTGATGCTATGCAGTTAAAACAATGTGCTTGTGTGTGTGCGTTTAAGTTTTTCTTTAAAATTTTGATTTTTTTTCCTTTCAGGTTTTCATTCTCAAAATTAGGGAGACCTTGAGTCTGCTACTTGCCAGTAAACATATTGAGTCCTAAAAGGTCAGGAGCAAATGGAATAGGGTGGGAAGAACAAAAAGGTTTACTTATTTCTTCAGGTCGAAGGAAAGCTTGAGGAATTTAAAGTACCCACAGAGGGAAGACCTTGGATTTAGTACTATTACTGTACAACTGCTCCTGATGGCAAAGATATTGGACTGTGCATTAGCACCTACTAACAAGGCTGAAAAACACAGACAGGAGTAGAAGGATGGAAAGGAGGGGGCCTAGGGGAGATCTAATATTGGAGAGAGGAAAGGAGGAAGAAGAGATGAGCTTCAGGCAGAGAGAGCATAAAAGGTGAAATTGAGCAGTGATGAGTTAGCATGTTTGATGGTGTGTGAAATTGTGGTTAGCCTATCTAGTTGCTACGTTTGGGTAATTAGTGCCAATTTACACAGATATGTACTGACCTCCTCCCAGCCTCTCCCGTTGGAATAGGAGATAACATCAAGCAGCGGTTTGGATAAGTAGCCATCACTGTTGAAAGAGTAGTCCCGTCCACCTATGGATATATTGGTGAAGTACCTGCAACAGAGATTGGAGAGCAGATAAGTTCTTTTTTCTTTAATCTATATACCTCAAATATGAAATCAATCAATTTGAGTGGAATAGAAAATGGGAATGATGATATGTTTCTGCTGTTTTTAAGGCATTAATTTGTTATTAATTTGTCTCATATAATTTGCAACACAATTCTCTTTGTTTCCAGAAAAGCGTCTGTTTTGCCAACTTATTTTTCACTGATGGATTTCCATGATGTCTACTGAGTGCATCCATGAACCCACAGCATGAAGCTCTGCTCACTTCTACTCTATTCTTATCCTTGTTATCCTGTGTCTAATGCAAAAGTTCTAGGAAATCTGCAACACACAATTTTCAACCTTATTACTTCTTATAGAAATTAAAAATAGCAGAAACGTTGAGCAATTTCTGCTTCTTTTTATTAGAAAGAAATAAAGAAGCAAAAGGAAAAAGAAAAAGTCCAGAAACAAGAATCAAGTAATCAGAGCTGTGAAGGTAGGGCTGAGACCTGCACTGCAGGGAACAAACATCAGGGATTCTGTGCTAAAGACAAAACACATTTCTAAGAGGAAATGACATTGTTGAGGAGCTGAGACCATGAGGTGAAGCAAAGACAAGATGAGGTGAGGCTTGGAGGGGGACGCAAGATAAAGCAGTAAATTCGCTAAAATGTTTCCCCGACTTGAACTACAACAGCGGGAGGCTTGCAGAAGAACAATATGAGTGTAAGCCATGAAGGTCTTGAGCGCACTTTTAATACTTGAAAAGAAGCAAGTAGCATTGGTGCAAAACAGATAGTGAGAGAGAAAGAGAAGGCTTTGCCTTTGATGTTTTGTAATGAAACATCTACCCTAAAAGCACCTGGAAAAGAGCACATCAAAGCATCCTAATGAAGCCTGCATGTTCCCAAAAACAAGCAACCTCACTGAAAGAAAGCCTTAACAACTCAAGTAACCCTTAATCAACAGTAATCAGTCGTGGAAACACAA
This sequence comes from Pundamilia nyererei, assembly GCF_000239375.1. NCBI lineage: Eukaryota > Metazoa > Chordata > Actinopteri > Cichliformes > Cichlidae > Pundamilia > Pundamilia nyererei. Next base: position 729,155 of record NW_005187556.1, read on the forward strand.
AAATATACACTGCAGAAACAAGATGAAAAAGTGATATAGTAACTAAACTATTAGCAGCCCAACATCTGACTATACTGAAAAGAATTCAATTGAATTTGGTGAATTTGATTAATATGAATTCAGATGTTTGCAGGCCTATTGCCACAGGTGGATAAAATCAGTCTACCTCTGCAAACATTTATGAAAGATTTGGTTGTTCTAAAGAGCTCACT
>NW_005187556.1:731103-748712 GCF_000239375.1 Pundamilia nyererei
CAATGCAGCCACAGAACCTGGGCACCTTGCAGTCAATGCGTCAATCATGAAATCTCTGTATACCAAAGTATTCTAGAGTTAAATGTCCGACAGCTAAAGCTTGGCTGAAAAAAGTTTATGCAACAGAAGAACAATCCCGTGCACACCAGAATGGTTGACAAAGAAAGGAACCAAGGTAATGCAATTGTGCGAAGTCCAGACTTCAACCTGATTCAAATGTTGTGATGGGAACTTGCAAGTGACAGCAAACCTTGAACTGAACCACCCTTGTTATGATGAGTGGATCAAAACTCTTCCACAGTGATTTAAAAAGAGTGATAAAATCATCTAGAAAATGATTACTTCAAGTTATTGCTGATAAAGATGGTTCCACAAGCAAGGGAATTATTGAGTGTACTACAGTTACAATGGCCACTGTCTTTGGACTGTGGGAGGAGCTGGAGGACCCAAAGAAAGCACATGAAAACTCCAAACAGAAAGGCCTGAGCTGACCAGAATCCTTGAAACTTCTTGATGTGAAGTTAAAGTGCCAACACTGCATGACCTTGCAAGTAGGTTGGTTGAAAACACTTCAAACTTCTCATGTTTTTGACATACTCATCATTACCTTTTTTTTTTGGACATGTAACTGCAACTCAAATGCACAATCTACTCAAAATATACTCCAGTCAGAAACTCTAAGATCAGAATAATTATTGAAGAGATACCTGTAAATAATAAAACAAGCATCAACCCACTTTTTTCAGCATCATTTCCAGTTATCGTAATAAACTGAATAATGCCAAATCTACTGCAAATTGTTTCACATTCTGAATATTCAGAAGGATTCATTTAATGGATATTAACTTCAGCAGCCAAAACAGTGAGAACACCTTCGGCACATCAGCTACAGATGTAACCTCGTAGACCACGCACCTCTGATGGCATTTTTACAAAAAGAAGCCACTTGTGTATGTGCCTCTGAATTCATGAGTACCCATTTCATGACTGGAAAGTGTTTGACTTTCCTGAAAATGGAAGGCTTCTAACCCGCTGCTGTGCCCACAAGCAGCTGATGTTGCCTGACATCTGGCAGGTCCCCGAGGTCGTCAGTATTTCTGTTTCACCTGCTTTTACACCTGAGAAAAAGTCTGCCTCGAGGCTCGCAGTGGCACGATAAAGAAATGTCTCCATCCCTTCTGCCAGGTAAAGCTGGATTGCAGCTGAGTGTAGGCTACAATGTCACACCTCCCACCCTCACCTCCCTTTTTTTTTCCTTTTACTTCCACTATCCTTTTATCCTTTACTTTGCCTCTGCTTCTTACTTCCACCCTACCATCTCAAATTCTCTTGATCCCCCCCCCCCCCCACACACACACACACGGTACAGTACAGCGCAGAGATGCAGGGTACCAGCAGTGACAGCAGCAAGAAAGTCTGGAAGAGCAGCAGGAGCTGGAGGAGGTTGAGAGAGAGCATGAGAAATAAAGATAAGGTGGAAGGGAAAAAAAGAACATCTTGGAAACTGTGACTAGGATAAAAGTAAGAGACAGAGAGAAAGAAGAGTGCAACAGAAGAGGGAGACAGATGCAGACAGCGAGAGCGTACGCAATACAGAGAATAAGACAAAGAGGGCTGCGTGGCACAGAAACATGATTCACTGAAGTGCTTCACTGAGAATGGGTACCAGCAAATAGGTCTGCTACCGGTATGAACCAGCAGCTGCTACAGGAAAAATCCAAAAGATGAGTTTAAGAAGCTCTTTAACCCGCAATGTAAATTTAACAACCAATCCTCTCCCCAACAATGTCAAATCAAAGGAATAGTTAATAGCATAATAGTTCATTATTTTACTTTTCAAGGCAGAGATAAGATGCAACGAGTCACCTCTCAGTAAGTGCAAGGTTTCATCTCAATGGTTTATTCTGTTATACCCCTTACAAGATCGCTGTTGAATGTGTGACGTCTTAAATGGAAAGCTTTGGTTTTGTTTGTGTTTTCTGTCCTGTAGGTTCCACTTGTCAATCAGACGAGCCGCGAGTTCCTTTTCTGTGAATGTTTGTGTACTGAGCTGCCAGCGCTCATGCTAACTGCCCAGATCTTCCTCTACATGTACCAAAGAAACATCTGCTAAAGCCTCAGGGAACACCTTTGTTAAAAATAAAACATAATTAAACATTTTTGTCACAGTTTTGTTTTTTTCACCTTCTGATGTCACTCCTCATACAAGTATTTGAAATTTAAAAGAAATCACTTGATTTATTCTTTATTGTTGTTATTATTATTATTATTATTATTATTATTATCTTCAATCAGGGTAGGTCACTGGTAACTGCTAACTTTACTTTGCACACTGTTAAGCATGAATATCCCAATACCCCCTTCTTCTTATTCTTATTATATTCTTATATTATCTTATATTCTTATATTCTTATTATGGTTGTATAAATGTTGAATGTTAAAATTCATCATACAAATTGTAAAAAATAAATAAATAGCGTTCTCTCTTCTGTCATATCTCTAGCCATCTGATAAGATAAATTATGGAATTATATCTGTGGATTTGGTTTGATAGTGGTTAATGGGACTGACATGGAAGTCTGATGGAATATATATTTTGGTTCACCTTATTTACGTAGTTTTACACTTTATTCATATTTGCAAATTTCTGTTAAAAAAGGGGTGTAAATATCAATCTTATTTTCATAAGCTAGCTAGAGACACAGTGACCACCCAGTGACACAAATTTTTATCTGTCAAGGAAGCTTCTGTAGGAGCAGTTCATTGCAGCTTGATCCATAAAACACCTACACAGCTTTGTTAGTGTCTTCTACATGTTCTTTTTCACTGCTGTAGTAGCCATTTCTTAATGTTTTGCCAACTTCCCTTTATTCACTAGGAGGTCTTTAGCTATTAAAAGTCATCAGATATACATATTTTTTAGATTCAATATGTTTTAAAAGTGAATGCAAATAAGTTTTAGTAAATATTATATTTACATCAGTAATGTTGACTGTGATAAAATTAACATGATTTCCTGAAAAAAAACACAAACAACTTGTGACTTTGTGACCAAGGAGGCAGAGTCACGTGAAGACAGAAAAGAAAAAAAAAGAGAAAAAAAGAATGACAGAGTGAAGCAGGAGACCCTCACAGACTCTCAGCGGGAAACCAGGCTCTATGCATTATACCTACACAACGGCCGAGCTCAGATGGAGCCTGATGTAATCGATGAATTTACTACTGAGACATGTGACCGCTGAGCATCAAACAGTGGAGGAAGAAACGTTCCCAGTGGAATTAGTACCCGTTTTATGAGCATTCTAGCTGGGAGGCAAGAGAAAAATAAATATCATGGGGCTACAGCTGAAAAGAAGAAATTAAAGAACACCAAAGACAGCGGAGGGGAAAAAAAGCAAGACTGGGAAAGAAATAGACCCATCAATGTTGAAAAGGAAATAATTCAGGGATTCAGTGGAGGATAACACTCGGCTCACCCTGGTTAATCCACCTTTTCATTTGTAGCAATAAAGTTTACCCAGGCCTACATCTATTCCAGCTCACAGAGGGGCAGAGAAAAGCTTGCGTAAAGATTGTGGAAATCCTGGGCTAGACAGAAAGAAGCTCATCTTAGCGTAGATTTTCAGTAGGATGAATTGGATGTCAAGTATTTAGATCTGATTCAATACTGATGCTAACTTTAGAAATACTGTGCCATTAACACAGAAAGCATGTTGAGATCAGAATCAATGTTTTCCCATGTTTCCCTTAACATTAACCAGAAGCTGAAAATTAACCAAAAAAAAAATGTTGTATACAGTGAATGTATTTATTTATTTATTTGGCCTCTGTACACCATAAACCACTCCCACCACGATAACGTCAGCCCCTCCCCTTTTCAGCTTTAATTCAAGGTTTTACACCCAAAATCCATTAACTATTTAACCTATTTTTAGAGGCTAAAAAATATTTTTTAATACTGCCTGACATTTAGGACCCATGGACATTGCTAAATTCTGTGTTGCCTACCTTGAGATATTCTCCTAGGCCATGGAGGGGGGGAACTCCAGGCATCGAGGGACAGTGTCCTGCAGGTTTTAGATGTGTCCTTGATCCATCACAGCTGATTCAAATGGCTAAATTACCTCCTCAACATGTCTTGAAGTTCTCCAGAGGCCTGGTAATGAACTAGACATTTGATTCAGGTCTGTTGATGCAGGGTGAGATCTAAAACCTGCAGGACACCGGCCCTTGAGGCCTGGAGTTCCTGCCTTTAGTACAGCCACCGTCAGCTGCTCATGGGTGTTTTTGACTTTGGTTTTGTCTTTGATAACTAAAGCCATGCTCTACTGAGTTGAAACCAGGGGACTGACACTGACTTGACCATCAAAGAATAACTAATTCCTTCACCTTGAAAATCTCTTGGGTTGCTTTTGCAGTATGTGTTGGACCATTATCTGTTGGCACTGTGAAAAAATGATCAGTTTTGAGCAGAGAGTATATAGTCCTACAGTTCACATTCGTTAGCACTCACATCATGAATACACATTAATGGCCCAATTCCAGGGAGAGCCATAGGTGCCCATATATACCATATCATTGCCTGCACTATGTTTGGCAGATCATGTGGGATCCTTCAGATCCTGTTTCTCTCCTTCTCCATACTTTTCTTGTCCAGTAAATCCTGGTTTCATCTGTCCAAACATTTTCTTTTTCAGAATTATGCAGGCCTTTTGTGGTTAAATCTATTCTCTTCTTGTTGTTCTAAAGTGGAACCAGTGGTTTGCACCTTGTGGTAAACCCTCTATTTCTATTCATAAAGGCTTCTCCTGATTTGACACTGACATGAATTTTGCCAGCGGCTGCCCACATATTTGGTCAAATTTGCTGGTTCTAATTATATGTCATCAACAATGAATGCATATTGTTTTTTTTGTTTTTTTTTACATTGTTTAAATTTTGTTATTGTTTAAAGCATCTTCTTTTATAATAACTGTGTTAGTCGTCACAAAAAAGGGGGCAAGCAAGTCTATTGTTCTATGGCAGAAAAGTGAGTTAAAGGTAAAGTCATTACAGTATATCATTCACTAAGGCCAGAGACTGACTGACCAGTCGCTTAATAAATAAAAAAAACTGTGTTATTTAACATCAAATAAATGGAGGGAAAAAAGAAAAAAACACAACCTATTCTAATCTCAGAACATGAAATAGACAAGCTTTCGGCACCTGTGCCTCGATGCTTCAGCCGTGACAAAAAAAGGGGCTAATACTCCTGTTTAAAATAGAAAATGGTATTTATTCAGCACTTTTCTGCTCTTGCTGAGCACTCAAAGCACGTCTACACCACAAGCCACATTCATCCACTTACGCACACATTCATACAGCACTTTAATCTATGCACTTTAAGCACTTAAAAAAAAAATCTATTTCTGATGGATCCATCAGGGGCAGTGGATGTTTAGTATCCTGCCCAAGGACTCCTCACCATGTGGACTTCACACTGATCCTCCAGATTAGCAGACAGCCTAATCTACCACTAAAGTCAAACTTTGTTTCTGTGATGTGATAACAAAGTCACCATGAGAAGATAGAAGGGGCATCATGAAGTACAAGTTTGTTGACTGGGAAACCTTTGATTGTATTTAATAAGCTTAGACAGAAATGTTTCATAACAATAAAAGGTTAATAAATTCCAAATGGTAGCCAGTGGATGTGAGGATCCTCGTACATGGTGATGGGGCTAACACATGTTTCAACTGCTCCTTTTACCAGAAAAGTCTTTGTTGGTTTGTTTGTCTTAACTTTACAGGAATATTAATTCCATGCTGATTAAGAATAATTATGTTTCATGTTTGGTTATTGGTTTATCAGTTACCTTTAGCTCACTGTTCTATCATTGGCCACACTCACCTCTCTGTTGTTTCTTCTAACCAATCACACTAAACTCTCAACAGCTTGGCAACTACAAGTGGAGCTGTCAGGGCAGGAGTTGTTTCAAATTACACAACAGAAACAATAAGCAAGTAACAGATTCACAGAGTCCTTGTGGTGAAAATGATGAATCAATACTGTTTCATTTCAGATTCAGCAACTCACATCTAATACGCTGGAAAAACAGGTGGAAAAATTTGCCAAAAAAGAGGCAAAAATGGTTACATTTTGACAAAAAAAAGTTATCAAGGAATTAGAGAACCCATCAAACATTAAAAAGCAATATATACATAAAAATAAAGAATTCTAATATCTTATCACATATTTTGTCTCAATCCCAGTATCTATGAACAAATCTTAAGATGAGGAAAAAAAATATCAAAAAATACTTTTGATTTTTAAATATCATTTTTCATTCAGTCCATTACAAATGAAAAGAACATCAAATTCCCCAGTGTAATCAGAGGAATATCTCAGACGGGAGGTGTGCAGTACATTAGAGAGAGACTGTTCAAATGATCCATTTGGGCAGAGACATGACAAAGAGACTGCCTGTCTCTCTGTTTGATATGGCGGATGTCCTAATGGTTTATAGTCCTGCCCTAATAAGCACCAAAGCTGGTTGGTGTGATTTTTTCCATCAGTGAAAACATTCAGCCTTTTTGCAGGCTGTTGTAGAAAAGATTTCTTTGTAACCATGACAACTTATTCAAAAGTAAAAAAGAGATGCGTAGAGAGCAAGATGGAGAGTTAACGAGAAAGATGAAAAACGGCAATGGAGAAAGAGTTAGCTGGAATGATCAAGAATCATTTCATGCTCGGTGTAATGAAAGTCAGAGATTTGTCAGCATTTATTCACCATCTCTCTTCATCTTATATCCTCTTATCTGCACTCTCATGTTGATGCTACATATTCCTGAATATATTTTCAGGAGGAAAGAAAAAAATGAACAAAGCATTACAGGAAGATAGCTTTGTGATTACCACCTTTTCAAAGAAAATATATTGTACTGAAAGCTTGCACAAGTGTTCCAGAACTCTAAACATTAAAAGCCTGTTGGGATGTTGACATAGGAATAACCTTGTTTACAGATAGTTTATCTTGAATGCATTTGGCCATGGATATAATTATTCAGCATTTTTGAAAGAGAAATGCAGACGACTCATCTTTAAAATTTACTACTGAAACTTGGAACAACTTAGTGCAAACACCAATATAATTGGAAATGGATTTCTTCCATTCTGAATCTACCCCTATCCATTGTAAGTTATTCCAGTTGGTGGTGATGCTATAATAAAGTAGCCACTCTTGCATGATGATCGCTCCACAGATTTCATAAACAAAGACGGCAACGAAGCAGATTGTTTTCTTATTCTGACCAGCAGAAAAACATGGCAGTAGCCTAAATTATCAATTATGTATTTGATTGAAACATTCAGTTTATTGTGTAAGAATTCAAATTAAATATGGAAGTTGGCACACCAGGTTGAGTAATGCAATTTGGAAAGGGAATGAAAATCTGGCTTGTTAAAATGGCATTTAACTGTTTTAATTATGTTTGATTGTATCCCCTCTGTCTACAAGAGAACACGTGACACTGAGATTATTGTCTAAATTAATGCTTTTATACAGGCATTAATTTTGTACTGGGTATACATTGAAATTTTATACTTTATACTTTTGTAAATGTATAATTATTCTGTAGATGTTACACTGAGAGCAGTGATAAATAATCACGCCAACAGGTATCAGAGTCTTTGTCCTTCTGTATTTTTATTTTTTTACTTTTTGTTCTTTCACAAATCACATCTAAATCAAGTACAGCACATGGCTACATGACACAGTTCAGTGAAAGGTATGTTCAGGGTTGGCAGGATCATATTTCTTGTTACTGTCAGAAAGCAGGAAATACTGTGACCCAGTAGGTGTGTCCTGTTCTGTCTCCAACCTTAGGTGCCACCCTCGTGTCCAGCTGACTCTACTCAGCAATTAGGTCACAGTAGTTAAGACAAGACAGGGTGTTGTTTAGTAATTCAGACTTTTTAACCTGTTAGCAGTCGGACGTACCGCCCACGGTACATTGGATGGTTTAGGGGACTAATTGGACTGCTAAGGGGTTAACTTACTCTTTGGTTGACCAGCTTCTGGGATTTGTTTTGTCTCATTTCTCATGATGGTGATAGTGTCTTGTCTGTCTCTTTCAATTTAATTATGAACAGAGTCTCTGCTTTGACCATTTAGTCTCCTTTTTCTACCTGGACACTTTTTGTTGCTTCCCTACATCCTCTGGATTAGTTCAGGAGAATATAACGAGTGGGGGCTTGTCTAGGATCTGAAAAAGGGGGTCCAGCATAAGCAGTATTTGGTTTTTGCTTGAGATAGTTGCCACTACCCGTGGTTTCATCTGTCTAAACATAATACTATCTGTGGAAAATGCAAATTTACCCTATCTCTAACACACCAAACTTCACCTAATTATGTTCTGGAGCATGCTAGGCGTGAAGTAACTTGAAAGGCAAAAACGTCGGTAACTGGCGCCCTGAACTGCCTAGCCCCAACAAGGAAGTTATGCCCACCCAGGATTATAGTGACTTTTTTTTTTTTTTTTTTTTAAAAAGCAAAATAATAAAAGAATGCCCAAAGAAAGAAGGTAAAAAGCTCAATTGGACACTCGCCTCACCTCACAGTGCTTCACTTGTTCCACATTTTGTCATATTACAGCTTTATTCCAAAATGGACTAAATTCTAAACACCAGATAACAAAGTGCATATTATTCTTTTTTTATTTTTAATAAGAAAGCTAAAAAATAATTTCATTTTTTCCACTTCATTATCATGAAGTATGTAGAATTTTGAGATGATCTTAGTGATGCCAAAATCAGCTGATACTCTTAATCCAGTTGGAAAGCTAAGTTTTCCAGTTTTCATAGAGGATAATTAAGCTGATGTAGCCTGCTAACACTGCCTGTGCATCTGGAAGCTGTAACTTTTGCTCTTGCTCATCTGGCTCTTGGGGAAGTGTGGTCGGAAAAAAGCAGAAAATGTTGTTGGTGAAAATGAAAGTCTTTGACCACAGAGGTACTTTTTTTTTTTTTTTTTTGTGAAAAGAGCGAAGAAACAAATCGACAATATTTTCTTTATTTGTCATGAATAAATTATCATTTCAAAGAAGTTTTAAAATGGATGTTGAGAAAGGATGTATCCATGCAGGAGTGTGTTCAAAAAACAGTTGCATCATTCTTTGTTACTGAAATAAAAAAGAAAAACTACAGAAACTGACCAAACTAAAAATAGATCAATCAATCAAAAAGACTTGCAGTGATTGACCAGCAAACTACAGGGCGCACAACAGAAACACACTAACATGTCTTTAGCGTCTCACTGTGAGTAAAGACACAAAGTTTGCCAAAGTAAACTGCAGGAGTCCACCGTGAAAACATTTCTAACCACAAACCTAATCAGACACTAATTACCGTCACCTTCAGTGAACTCAGAGCCAACCACAAGCCAGTAGCCTCAGTAAGAGCAGTGAACACATCAAAACAGTTACAAGGTAAGTTATGGAGATAAGAGTTAATTTCATGGTAGTCAGGTGTGCCTTTGTTGGACTACTTGGTTGTGTGACAACCTTTTACACATGATCAAGCCTTTCCCCAGCTACAATGATGGGATTGTGCTATATTATTTTAGCTTTCTTTGGATGGACTGATGTCGTAAGGTGCTGCTTTCAATATGCAAATCTAAGTGTACAGGTGCCTCTCTGTGATTGGTGGACCCAGAAGATGGAGGGATACAGACTGGTTACCTAAATAATGCTGCTGTCAGCGATAATCTCGTTAAAATGACATTAACACCATAACCGCATTAAAGTGGCAAATCTCCGTTAGCAAGTTAGTAAATTTAATTTAATAAATTATTTAATGACCTATTTAAATAATTCATTTTGTCACTCCTGGCCCTCTATAGAGGCCGGCCAGTCATTCATCCTCTGCTCATCCCAAACAGCCACACCTTTACCTGTGACGCATATTCTAAAAACCTTTAATGTTGTTTGCTACATCGAGGAGTTTGTAGGGGTGGACTGATCATAGTTTTCTCCTGTTTGTCTTTGTTAGGGAGGCACCTTATTGTTACCTGGTTTATTCATTTTAGATATGTTTGGTAAATAATTCAGATAGTTTCCTTGCGTTTGTTGTTTTGGCATAAAGTCCACTGTGAACTTGCATTCAGCTCCTTCTAAGTGTTAAAATCCAAAGTAAAATAACATATTACAAATAAATCGTTGTAAAATTGTACCAACTGTTTGCCGCGGCTGCTTGAGGTCTGAGGATTAATCACACTCATGTTGTGGTCTGGCCAACCCTAGACATGCCATAACAGTTAGTAAAATGAATAAAGAGAAGATTTAATAAAGAAAGAAATGTTAGCCCTATGCAGCAAATATTCAATGAGATTTTTTATCAGTATCTCCCCCCTTCCTGTTCCTTCCTGCTCTCTCTTGGACTCTCTCACTCATTCACTCCTTCTCATATCGACTGATATGATTCATAGTTCATTACTTTTCATGACAGAGCCACTATGGGCCAGAGTCCTGTCCTCTGGTTTTGAACGCACCAGCAGATCTGTCTCTGCTCTTACAGTGTGGAGAATACTGCTTGTATTTTATGCTATTGTGCACACACACGCGCACACGCACACACAGTGTATGAGAGGTAGAAATGAGCTCGGGTTGAATCACACAACACAAATGAAAGGCTTGTGACCATGAACTCCAAAGGGAGAGGCGGCCTGACAGCTGAAAAGGCTATCGTGACTCCTGTGTGATTCAGATTCTGCAGTGAAGGAGACTACAGGAGCGCAGAATGTGGTGTGTGAACTAAATGGGCTACTTGTATCTGTAATATTCATAAATCATTACAGGATATTTTGTGAGACATCTAGAGATGTCATCATGAAGAAGCTCTGCAAAAGTCATTCTCTCAAAGCCTGAATTGCTGGAATTTAAACAGCAAGTCAATGAGGAGACATGAGTAGAATGGCTTAAAGGAGACTGTCCTCCACCAGAGGTCCAACTAATGAGCTGAAAATAAGCCGCTGAACACCCACCCTTATTTCACATTTTCATGCTGCTCACCTATGTGCAACAAAAGGTTAGTGTGTGGCTGCAAGTGTGCGTGCAGCTATTTGACTGCACCGCTCTGTGTGCTGCATGTGCATGAAACTAACTAGCTCATAATTGGATCTCTCAGGGCAGAGATTGCTGTAAATCTGGAGATTCCAGTCAGTCTGTACACTGTAGTGTGGCGTTTCTGCAGAGGAGCCTGTGAGGTCCCGAAAACAGTTTTTTGACAAAATCTGTATATAATTGTGTTAGGTATGTAGTTTTCTGAACTTGTAGTGATGGTTTCATTTAAATTTATAGTTAAAATGTTCCTGGAAAGTGAGTTGTATGTGAACCATCTGACTCAGGCACCTCCAGTTTCCAATTCAGTTCAATTCAAGTTTACTCATATAGCACCAAATCGCAACAACCGTCTCAATTCGGTACAACAATACAGAGAAAAACCCAACAATCATATGACCCCCAATGAGCAAGCACTTTGGCGACAGTGAGAAGGAAAAACTCCCTTTTAACAGGAAGAAACCTCCAGCTGAACCAGGCTCAGGGAGGGGCGGGGCCATCTGCTGGGACTGGTTGGGGTGAGAGAAGGAAGACAGGATAAAGACATGCTGTGGAAGAGAGCCAGAGATTATCATCCTTTGCTAAAATTCATAAATATTTAGTTCAAAATGTCTGAACCATAGATAAAATTGATTAAAAAAAAGTTTTAATTAAAAAAAGTTTTGCAGACTTGAACGAGCCTTTGCAGAAAAAAAAAACTGAAAAATTTGAGTTGTGTATATTTGTCACTACACAAATGATGAACAGATGGATCTTGGGCCCCTGAGAGCTGGATAATGAAAGTGTGAACAAAAAAAAAAACCATCATAAGAAATAATCAATATGTTCCACGGTGCACAGCTCACCACTCGAGCCGTCACTGGAGAGGAAGAGCAGCACTAAGCAACAGTCAAAAAAAAAGAATGAGAGAAAATGTAAGCAGGGAAATAAATAAATAATGATAACAAATAAAAACCAAGATGTTGTCTGGAAGGACTATGCCCTTGGTCTGTGGTCCATAGCAGAATAATTATTTTGTGCTTTTGAGATGCGGGTTTAAAAAAAAATAAAAAAAAATCCTGCTGACAAATAAGAAATTATTCATGCAGCCGGGCCTTTGATTCATCTGTGCACCAAATGCAAAAGTATTTGGCTTTTTCAACAAGGATGAAAATGGGCAATATATCACTAGAAACACTCACTTCAGCATGTTATTCCATTCCATTTCTGACCTGAAACTCAAATCATCCTTTCTGTTGCATACTGCTTCCTCCTCTATTTGTCTTTCACCCCTCATTTCCCTTCTAAACTGTTTGTCTTTTCCTTTCCCTTCCTCCCACTTTAAATCTCATAATGCTCCAGTTGCTTGGTTCTATTCTCTACCCAAGTCTATCAATTTCTGTCTTTCATCTTTTAATCTTTTGTTCCATCACTGGCTTGTTCCAGTGCTTTCTCGTGGTAAAGTAGGTTTTCATTTCAGGTGGTTTTAGTTTAACTATTACAAAGCTAAGACTGAACTGAGCCGGGCATATTTAACATAAAAATGATATGGTTGGTGTGGATTCTGGGTTAAACCACGTTTCCTTGGAGAAGTGTGCATTTTCTCTCATTTGGTTAGAAGTGTTACCAAAGCACAAAATGTGCACACAATGGATGCCACAGATGTTACGTGTTCCTAACAAAACATGGTGTTCTACCAGCCTGTTCTCATCTTAGGGTGTCAAGTTACTATTATGTGTACATACTCTGACTTTATTACTTGAATCTTTTGCCTGGCTTAGCTCTTTCCTCCACAAAGACAGCATGTAACAACTCCACTAATAGACCTCTGAGGGGGTAAGAGTTGATATGAGCATCCAATAAAGCAGCACAGGTCCCCATTAAAGCATGTAGGATATGCAATAAACATGTTTCACGGAGGACACTCTGACTTGGCACAATAGAAAAAAGCGCCGTGAGGTTTATAGTGAACCATGACAGTGAACCAGGGTGCAGAAAAGGTGGGCATCCCTAAGTGAAATGCAGCTTTCATCTAACACACCTAATGTACCTGTGCTTTCTCTGCTGTGACTAGTGAAGATGTCTGCTGTGAAGAGGAAGCGCAGGAAACACACAAACGTGCCTCCTCACCAGCTTTCCTTACAGCAGCAATAAGGACGTAATACATTTGTGGAGGCTGTTTGAGATATAAGCATTTGTACCGATCATATGTTCTGTTTAACCTGAATCATAGTAGTAGTGTTTTGGTAAACTGGCATTGTGATAACCCTCACACGAATTCCCTGCATCACCACGGCCTTGCCACATCATTGTGAAGGTCGAGGCTTACATGCTACCAGACTCAGTCATAAATATTATATATTAAAATGTCAAATTAAGGGTGGAGTAATAAGTCAAAATGTGCAATCAATAAAACATTAAATAACAGGTTGTAACGGTTTAATAAAGTGTCTTTAAAGTAGTTTTAATTTGCATAATTATGTAATAAAGTGCTTGAAATGGAGCAGCGTCTGGGAGGGAGAGTAGGTCAAAGTGAGCGAGTACCGGGAAATGTGAACAAAACAGAGAGGGTGAGAACGAAGACAGGAAGTAACGGTTTGGAGCAAAGAGAGAGGGAAAGAGTTAAGGAGAGATGGAGGAAACTGCGGGAAGGAGGACAGAAAAGGAGGAAGGGGAAGGACACAAGGAGCTAAGGGGCAAAGAGGAAACGGCTGAAGAGAAGCAGACAGAGGAAACATGAAGTGATGGAGAGGCAGGGAGAAGCAGAAAGATAATTAATGGGGAAGAGAAAGATGCTGAGGGGGAGGAGGAAAGAACGAGGAAGGGAGGAAAGAGAGCACTGAGTGCAGAGTAAGAGTAGCTATTTCAACATCAAACAGCATCGGGAGGAACTTAATGTTCCTTTTACAGCTTCATTTGCATGTTTATAAGCAGGAGTGGCAGCTCTTGTATTGGACACACACAAACAAAACAGAAGGGCACACATTCATATTAGCACTTCGCTGCCATCATCACACTACCTTCATTAGCACTGATAGCACAGGTCGCAGCAAGGATAACAGGGGAGTGCAACCATGTGTGAGAGTGTGTGCGCGCGTTTCACAGACTTGACAGCTTTCACGGTGATGGCGGCGGAAGTCACAGGGCCAGAGGAGATCCGCTCCCCGTTACCGACGACTGGTAATTTAACATGCAGCAAATGCACCGAGTCAACTGCACATCAGCAGCATCTGCTCGGTGCTCTTCAGCTGAGGCGAGAAGGTGAGTCTAAGTGAGGCCTTCAATTCCTCACTGATTAAATTACATCTCAGGTAATGCGATTGTTAGCGGCTTCTCGTCCTCGTTCATTCTCAGGCGGGCCATCATTATATGCATACAGTGTGAGGTCATAAAAATGCTGCGATGTGTAAATGGTGGAAAAAGACATTTCATAATGACACATACGAGACACGGCAACAGGGAAACAGAACAGAGGAGCTTCTAATAAAAACATTTTTAAAAGAATTACTGCGATTACAATAACCTCTGAGTGAGCCCTGGAGCAAAGGCTGTTTGTTGGGCTTTTATTATTACCCCTAAATTAGGCTCAAGCATCTATAAAGAAAAGATAAGTGCTTAAGAAATCCTGTAAAATCAAATAGCCAAGGCTTCCTTTCCCCAGCAACTTCTTCCAGCTCTTTCACAGGGTGGGCTAGTCCGACACCAGCACCACCTTAACTGGCTCCTTTTGATGTGTAGTAGTAACAGCTATCATCTGAGTTATGCCCAAACTCCAGCTGACTGCTTGTATCAGCAATCTTATCCTTTCTGCCATCACAGTTCATGGCGATAGATGAAAGCAGGAATGCAGATTGACCAGCTCTTTCTTCACTACAGCTTCCACATCACTGCCGATGCAGCACCACTTTGTCAAGCAGTCTCCCGTCCCCGTGTGAACAACACGCAGAAATACTTGAACTCCTCCACTTGGGGCAGAAACTCATTCTCCTCCTAGAGTGGGCACTCCACCGTTTTACAGCTGAGAACCAGAGCCTCACACTTCCCATCCCACACTCTGCTGCAAAGTAAACGTGAAGTGAAGCCACAAGATAATACTACCTGAAAATCTAATGATAGTGAGTGCTTTACATAAAATATGTTTTTCCGTCATGTTATGGTCTTTAACTTTGTATTCATCGTCTTCACTTGTGTGTTGATTCATTCAAATGCACAAAACACTCATTTTGACTTTTCCCGTCTCTTCCATTTCTCCTGCTTCTTTTCATGTTTCCTCATATCCCAGATTTCCTTCTTTCCATCCTTTCTTCCTGCATTGCCGTCATTATGCATTGTGTCCAAATCCAATTATCCAATTTACATGCAAAAGCGGCACATCAGATGTCTTTGTGAACGTGTTTCTCAGAGGAGCTGAGATGGAGGGCAGAGATGGTCAGAGGGGAACAGATAGATGAATGGAAGGAAAGCTGGACAGAGGGGAGGGGGTGGTGGGAGGTAATTTAATAACTAAAAAGATGAAAAAAGACATTAACAAAAATTAGAGACAAGGCAAAAGTTAAAAGGAGTATAAGAAGAGAGAAAGGGCATATCTGTATAAGACCTGGAGAGATGGAGGAGCAGAAGAAAACATGATGGAGAAAGATGCAAACCAGTTGAATGACAGACTCAAATCAGTCGACAAATTCCATGAATGAAATTAAATCTGAGGAGTTCATTTTCCACCCAAATATAATATCAGACAGATCAGAAAAGTCTGTGAAATCACAAAAAAAAAAATCAAAAAAATCCACCACTGCATACCGTCAGCTACAAAAGGTTTTAGTTTTGACAATACTGGATTTCAAGAGATGAGACAGGCTCTGTTGAAATAAAACGTCTCATTGTCTAAAGGTTATTTGTAAACCAGCTAGCATGAATTCTTATTGTAAATACAATCCATGCTTCACAAATGGTTTACAAAGAACTTCATAGCAGTAAAATTCTTGCTATTTCAAAGTTGCAACTGATGTCGATAAAACCTAGTAAACTGTTAATAAACATAAAAAAAAAAATCTGAGCAGTAACAACGACTTCCAGATATCATCAGTTAATTATTAATTAACAATACTTATTATAAAGTGTTACCACAAAGGGGCACAATTGCATAGTTGAATCCAAAGATTGTTACAACACCTTACAGTAATGATAAAAATATAAAATGAACAAAATGCAAACATAAAACTCTACATCAACATAAACTAACCAGCTGCTCTTGCCGGCAGGCTGAAATGCACTACTGCATGAGTAACTGACTGCAGGCAGTCCCTACTGCTACTTAACTTAGTTCCTCTGCTTGTGCCTTGAAACTTCTCAGCATAATGCTGCCTCCTATTGATCTCTTAGAGGCTGTTTGTTTTCCTTGAAGGCTGTCAGGGGTCGGGGTGAGACGGTTTCTGACCCCCAGGCAAGATTTTCCTGATATGCAGTCTAACCCCATACCCTGAATATTACCCACAGCTAAGTAATTTTTCTAAATGTTTATTTTTTTATGTACAATAATAGGATTGTTTATTGTCCCCAAAAGGTAGTCCTATCCATAATATTGTCTGAAACCAGTCGAGGTAAAAATAAGTTCAGCGATCAGCTGTTCCGTGATTTCAGCAAGAAAAAGTTAGTGACAACATGTCTTTGTTACTCTTTTCTTTCACTGTACAGAGTACACAACCTCTGTGTGGGTAACAAACCACAAGACGATACTGTGTATGAGCAAACAGCTCATTCACTGCTGCTGCTCTGTGCCGCTCACTGACCGGAGCAGACACCGAAGGGGGTGCGCCTGCGGCGAAGGGACTGAAGGATGAGACCCCCACTCCCAGGACAGCACTGCAACTGTTTGCTCAAAAAGTCACTAGATATGTATCCACTATAGCGCAAGACATCACCAAATCTAATAACAACGTTTCATGAAACAGTGAGGTGAGCTGAAGTCTCATTTGGAACAAGTGTAAATGTTGAAACTGAAAACTCACCTGACCAAGTATTCAAATAGTCAGGTTCAATCCAAGAAGCACAATAACCAAAGAACAAAGAACACCAAAAAAAACAAAAGTGAACCTATTTTCTGCTGAAGAAAAAAATATATAACAAAAGTAACTGATGCACCAGATTATTGTAAAAAGACAAAGGCATTTACTTCTGCGAGTCAAGCAAATTGGGTTTTGGGCAATGAAGAAACACAAAGGGAATGTGAATCAGTCTAATGAACAATGGGGAAAACACTGAAGGAAAAGCTCATATTGTTTAGAGAAAATGTAAGACGGGCAACTCTGAAGCCTGGAACAAGGATGTGCTTTTATTTTTTAATGTACACCTAGTAGGCATCTGTGCTTATTATGTGCGCATTGTTTTCCCAGTGCCAGGGCCATAAATTAAAAACAGCTTACCTACAGCAAGTTCAAAAAAAGAAAAAATACATTGAAAGTTCCCAAAAAAGGCCCTCAAAACAATAACCCAATAAGCCCACTTTTAAAACACTGTGCTAATTTCTACAATGTCTAACAA
>NW_005187556.1:749320-751413 GCF_000239375.1 Pundamilia nyererei
GCTCAGAAGAGCAGAACGTTGAAGAGAGTTAAAGGCTGAAATGCTGGAGATCCTTTTACTCTCCTCTCATGCTTTTACAGCAGCCCTGTTAGGTATGGCAGATTTCATGGGCTGAATGCAAGCTCAGACCCACACTGTTGGTGCTGTCCTAAGGAAATATAAAAAAACTTCTCAGTAAAGGTAGACATGGCATCCATCCATCAATTTTTCAAACTGCTTATCCAATTCAAGCTCGCAGGAGGGATGGAGCTTATCCCGGCTGTCGTAGGACGTAAGGCAAGGAACATCCTGGACAGGTTGGCAGTCTTTCACAGGGCTACGGTAGACACTGAATGTTTGAGCACAAAGACACCTCTAAATATTAATGTACTTCTACTATCCCAAAAATATTAGCGTAAGCTCCACAGTATGGTTTGGAAAGTAGTCACACAGTGTTTTAGAGATTCCTGGGATAAAAACAGTACACGTCTGTTGAATTTGTTTTAAGGCGTTGAATTTTCTGTTCTGTTCTATGCCAATACGGCATAGAGTGTGCACTGGAACTGGTGCATTGAGCTACTGGCTTGGGCAATACTGGATGCCTAGATACCATCATTCATAATTCATGCTCTGATTTTTTTTTTATTTCACTCACTGGTTAAGTTTAAATACAAAAAACGTGCTTTGTTGGGTTTACGAGAATCACCATACAATCACCGCCCTGTACAAAAGTTAAGACACCAGCAGCTCTGACAAACTGGTATAATCAGGTAAAAGATCGCGCTGCAGTGTGGTGAGGTATGGCCATCTGAACAGGGCGTAAAATGGAGGAAAAACAGGATTATTAGTCTACGCTCAGTTACTTGTCCATGAAAAGGCAAATGGTAATTGCTTGTCTGTGACCCCAACCTCCAGTTACTTTGTGTCTCACCACAGAAAGCCCACACTACCTGCTGTTGTAGTTTATGAGGGAAAAGATTGTCTTATTAAATTGTAACTGGCATGTTTCCTTAACAGATGCTGGGATTGTTCCAAATTCAGATAATTTAAACTCTTTTTTTGTTCCCAACAAACAGTCTTGTTTTTGATAACAGAGAAGGAGAACTATACAATCTTTGCAGCCATCTATGAACTTTGTTATATTACCAGCTCATAGTAAAAGCACACAGACCTGTTACAGGCAAGGCAGAGACAGTTTAGATAAGCCAGTGAGTCAGAAATAATACTGAAGCTCCTACATAAAGAGGAAAATGAGTTAGAACCCAAGGACACCAGTAACAGGTGGCCCGCTGCATCAGCAAGAGGAAAAACTAAACAAAGCAGATTAATGGCTGAAGAAAAAGGGGAAAATACAAACACTTGTACATGTAATGAATTTAAAGCAATAGTTCAGAGCCAAAACACAATTTAAAAATGGCTAAAACAAGACAGCTGAAGGAAATACCTGTTAAAAATGAATAAAAAGAAAAACAATTGATATCCAGAGTCCATCCTTCCACAAGAGCAATCAGAGAGCGCAACTACCCCCTAGGGGCAAAGGCTATGCTAAAGCATTGATGCTTTATGATGTTTTCATTACAACGTGCTGATGTCAGCCTGTTTTTTATTACAATACGATGACATCGACATTTGTTATAGATCATTTGTGCTGATGTTAGCATTGGTAGTATAGGAATCCCCAATGAAGGCATCAGTATTGTTTTCATAGATCATTTGTGCTAAAGTCAGTGTTGGTGATGCTGAAATTTACTGTTTTTGTGTCATTGTGAAGTCATATAGTAGTGAAAAAAAAAAACTGTTATAACGAGATTAAAGAAAGACAGAAAGTGCTCGTGTCTAGGGATGGGTACCGGTATCCGGTGCCATTCTGACATAAACTGTAGTAAACAGACCGAAAAGCAGCGCACATTTCGGTGCTTTATTTCAGTGCTTTTTTTTTTTCCTGAGATGTGATACACTTTGAATTCTAGCCAATCATTTTACATTTCCGAGGATAGTAGGCGGGGCCAGCTACGTACGTTCTTTTAGAGCAGAGCTACAGATTAAAAATGCCCAAGGTGAAGCGGTCAAAAGTCTGGCTGTACTTCACAGCAAAAGATGCAAACTCAGCAGCC
>NW_005187556.1:751966-757976 GCF_000239375.1 Pundamilia nyererei
GCACCGTTTCAAAAGTACCGGTTTGGTGCTGGTATCGGATAAAACCTAAACGATACCCATCCCTACTCGTGTCTCCAAGTGACTCATATGTTGCTTTAAAGTTTGTTGATGATTCAATGGAAATTAAACCTTTTTCTAATTTGTGTGACCCTGACCTTTGACCTTGAAGCATTACAGCTTCTAGAAGCGATTTCAGCCAATTAAGCTTCAACCATATGGGTAAAGATACTCAAATAGACCATTTTAATAAGTAAAGTTGAGATTTTAATATGTATTCATGCAGGGTGTAATTTTGCAACACTGTGACATTATATGGCAAAAATTAAAACACCACCATCTGTGGGTTGGATGGATGTGTGGATGGATGGATGGATGGAGTCACACTGAGCTCTCCATGCCTTTTCTATAATATGATATTTTACTCTGTTTTAATGAAATTTTTTCCAAGGTCAACTTTGATCTTAGGCACTAACATTGAAGGTCAAACTCGAATCTTTGGCAAACCTAGGTACGCATATCCCCCAAGGCCTCTAGTGTATCCTTGTCAAGTTTGAACACAGTCCATAAAAACTGTTGATATGTTTTTACTGATTTTCACATCCTGACTTTGACCTGATTTTCACCAAAATTCAACAAGCTCAAGCTGTTATTGTTTTCTACCATTACACACAATCTGAACATATCATCTTAAAACCTGTGGATGAAAGACTGCAAACTAACAGACAAACCAACAATATGGACTTCATGCTAAGGATGACTTCGTCTTACTACCAGGGACTAGTCAACCAAACAGAGAGCTGGGCTATAACACCAGGATCTGATTGTGACAGAAAGAAAACTCCCTAAACATGGTTCAAGAGTTCCATTTTCCACATACCTGCAACCAGAATGAGAAACAACACCAAGAGAAACTGAACAATGGATTTCAGGTGTTCCTTAAAATCAAGCTCTGAATGGAGAGCTAAAGGAAGAATCAAGGTTAATGCTGTGTTCAAAAGCACTACTCGGGCGAGGAACATATTTCTGAGAATTCCCCAGCACAGGACCAAAATAGTCCACTTTAGATGAATTTGCACTAAGGCAAATACACCATGTTATTTGATGTCTGATGTCTAGAAGAGTTCAAGGTTGCATGTTCATGTTTAAACAGTTTTAAGTGATATTTATTTGGGTTTAAACGGGTCCACCTTTTGTCAGGTGTATTCTTGTCTAGTTCTGACTCTAATCTCCCAGTAACCTTCAGATTGAAGCATTTTTAGTGACAATTTCAGATTTATTGATACTGACTGATACTGTTGGGATATGTGTTAACCTATCAATATAAAGGAAAGAAATATATATAGAGACAGGGAACTACAAGCGCTGAGAAAGTGCAACAGGAAAGAAAACCAGCAGAGAGGAAAAGGTGGAAAGGTGTCTCACCCAATAATTAAAACAAAGAAAGTGAATATATGTGTGAGCGAACGAGAGGGAGCCCTTGCCAAAATTGAGACCAGGAAACTCGACAGATGGGAAGGTGACAAGTCGACATCTTGATGAGCAACAAAAGAAGGTGTGAAAAGGAGGGAAGGAAAGGCAGGGAATGGCAGATGAGAAAAGTCCCGATATTTCTCCATTACAGTTCCTGTCTTTCATTGCAATTGTTTTTTATTGAGAGGCATAAAGGTTGCAAAATCATGTGATAGCAAAAGCAATAAAGTCACATTTTACCAGTTTGATCAGATTAAATGTGTGTAGATTTCATCCTCAACATAAACTGTGCAAACAAGTCCCATCTCACATCACTAATTAGGATTTTATTTGACAGTAACTTTGGCTTCCAGCTCCCAGAGATCTCATCTGATTACATTTCCTGTTTCAGTTGAGTCACTGTGAGTCACTGGTACATCTGACAGCAACCTACATGTTTGTCACCTATATTTTTAGATTTATTTACACTGTTTACACTTCATAAATGCCAGTGTTAGCTATTGAGACTGTAGGTTTAAGTGTTAAATGAATATATACTGTAGTTTTGAAAAGGACAGTGAAATGCTTTAGTTAATGTAATCAGAAGCTCACCTGCTGTGTGATGGCATGATCAAAAAAATAACTAAGAAGATTTAATGGGTGTTGGAAATGTCAATTAAAGGACAAAGTGATGCAGTTTCTGAAATCTTGCAGAAGTCAGGGGGAGAGTTTAGACAGGTTTTCCGGTTATCCTGAAAGATTGTGGTTAATCAAGCTCACGTGGAGTGGTTATTAAAGAGTGAGATGGACAGCGAGCATGTGGCATGACACTCCTCCGCTCCAGATGAGCAGTCAGTCCCCCTGAGGGTTTGAGGTGACTGGATAAGCTTCAGTCTGACTCTTCCTCCTCCGCTGTCTCCCTTTACTCCCACCACTTTTGGCATCATCTTCTTCCTGCTCTCCTGTTTGTATTTCACGTTGCCTTATTTCTTCCTCATGCTCTTTTTTCCAGCTTCCTCCCCTGCTTTAAGTTTTCCCTTTCTCAGCCTTTTTTTAATCTACAACTTTTTTCCTATTCTGACCTTCCTCTTCGGCTTCATCTCATTAGGTTTTTGCATTAAGCTTTATCATTTGAGTGAGAAACAATACGCTATATTGCAATTAACGGCAGCTACTTATAACACAGTACCCATTTTCTTCCATCCCTTCTGCCTTCTTGCCTGCATGTTATGGCCTACATTCTGCTTGTCTGTGTTTCTATATTTAAGCTAATGCTTTGATTTAGTGAAAATTACAACATGCAATTTGAAAAACACAAATAGAACTGTCAAACGGAAAAGATGTCCTCCTTTACGGTGATTTTTCTTATTAGACAGAACACATCCTGGCTGTCCTATTCTGGTCCTCCCGACTCACTGTCTCCCTTCTGTCCGATCCTCCTCTAGACACCCCCCCCCCCTCAGTCCACACTTGTGCATTTTACTTATTCAGTTACAATGCACTGCATGTCTCAGCTGTCTGAAGGCATTAAATCCTTTTTAAGCCAATCCTTCCTACTTTCCCTGCATGTCAGATGAATGAAGTGGCTTTAATCGCCATGCTCAGAATGACTGGCTTTTACCCCGATTCACCTGGGTGAGTTTTTAAAAAGCCAGGAGTTAGTGTTTCTTTCAGTCCTGCTAAAGTAGCTTTTTCCCCCTCATTAGTCTGGTAAAAGCATTCTGATTATTGGAAAAGGTGAAGTGACAGTTTTAAGTTTAGGCCTTTATAAAGTGAGGTTTAGGCTAATTCATTGGTATTCAGTTGCTGAGCAGGTGGCGATGTACTGCTTCGGGTACAGGTAAGACAAGGGACAGAGCTCGACTATCATCACAGATTGAGTTGAGGATTCTCTAAGGGCACGTCTGAGCAAGTCATTTGAAAATGTACAACTGTAAAATAGCTGATATGTGCTATCCACCCTTGTAATGAATGTTTTAAGTAAAAGTACCCAAAGGAAAATAGCCCATGTGAGGATTATGATATATTAGTATTACCCATGCATTAATATAAAAGCAGCATTTAGCTTTTGTAATTGATGAAAATACAGTATACCTGCTGTATATCAGGTTTGGTCTGTACAAAAACCAAAAAACCCACCAAGACTGCAATTCTGCTTCATCCAACCAATAAGCAAACTCTCTAAATTAGAAAAATAATGAAAATGAAATGCTCCAAATCCCCAAATATACAGTATACAGTTATTGCAAAAGGAATTTTTGTACAATAATACTTCTATATAGTCTCAACCTAAGATCTCCAAGTAATTCATTCAGTACTAATGTATGCTGTTATGGCCACCTGCCTAACCCTCTCGAGGCAGGCGTTGCCGATTTGCAACAGTTAAAAACTAACAACCTGATTACCCCACATACATATTTTATGAGTTTTTTTTACTCAGAAGTACCACTGCAGGACTTGGTTGTGCATTAGCAACAAAAAGTTTAATTTGAGCCTGAGAGGGTTAATATTGTGCTCTGGCCCATTGACTCCACAAGGTCCCCAAAGGTGTGCTGCGATATCTGCCACCAATATGTTAGTAACAGATCCTTTGAGTCCCGTAAGTTGCGAAGTGGGGGCTTCATGGATTAAAACTGTTTGTCCAGCACATTCCACAGATGCTTAATTGGATTGAGATTTAGGGAATTTGTGAGCCAAGACAACACCTCAAACTCACTGTTGTGCTCTTCAATCCATTTGTGAACCATTTATATTCTGTGGCAGTGCGCATTATCCTGCTGCAAGGCCACAACCATCAGGGAACACCATGAGAGGGTATATAGGGTCTGCAACAATGCTTAGGAAGGTGCTACGTGTCAAAGTAACATAACGTGGAAGGCAGGACCCAAGGTTTCCCAGCAGTACACTCCCTCTGCCAACTTGAGCTCTTCCCATAGTGCATCCTAGTGTCAAGTGTTCCCCAGGTAGGCGACGCACATGCACAGCTATCCACATTGCTCCGTGGTCCAGGTCTGAAGTTCATTGTTGTTGCAGCCATCGTTGGTGCTTTTAACAGTGGACAATGGTGAGCGTGGGCACCCTGACTGTTCTGCAGCTTTGCAGCCCCATATACAAAAAATTCCAATGCGCTGTGTACTCTGACACCTTTTCTATCAGAATTAGCATCACATTTTTCAGCTTTTGGAGCTAAAGTGGCTCATGTGTGGGACTGGATAGGCCAGCCTTTTCTCCCCACATGCATCAGTGAGCCCATTGGTGGTTCGCCACTGTTCCTTCCTTGGACCAGATTCTTCCTTTTGCCAGATATTGATTACTTAATACCAGAATCACCCCTAAAGAGCTGCAGTTTTGGAGATCCTCTGACCCAGTTTTCTAGCCGTTACAATTTTTCTCTCATCAAACTCTTAAAGCTTAAATCTCTGCACTTACCAATTTCAGTGTTATTTACTTCATCTGTCAGTACTCACGAGGTTACGTTTGATCAGTGTATATCTGGTTAAATAGCTCAGTGCGTCTGACTGATAAAAATAGTAGATTGAAAAGAAGCCTCTATCATTTGAAGATTTGAAACTGTTAAGTAAACAAAGATTGCAACTTCATACTTCAGTAAAGCATTTAAACCACTGTAACTGTCACTTACAGTACTGTTTACAGCACTAAGTACGGTAATGTTTAAGCGCTGCACTGTTTGTAAATTGATTAACAAACCCATAGCCTGCAGGTGCATTTTCTCAGTACTCTATCTTTAAAACAGACACAGCAGTAGAAGACTGTACAATGGTCAGGCACTATAACAACAGCTGCTGAGACTGAGCAAAGAGAGGGGAGCAGAAGATGCTTGCATCACTTTACTTCACCTCCTTTTGACACACCTTGAGGGCTTAGGGACTCACAGTAGACTAGAAAACTCCCATCAGCCAAATATTCTAACCCAAAACGTGTTGAGTGTTTTTATTCTTTATTATTCGAAATAGCAACAACTGCAGAAGCCAACAACTGCAGACAACACAGTCACCATCACACATAATACTGATGTAGATAAACATCGGCCGGTGGTGGAGACCAAACCCACCTACGGCTAAACACTGAGAGCACCAAGGACATGGTTATCAAATTCAAAAAGTTCTCTCACCCCCGATTGAAGACCAATATGAAGTGTAGATATATTGAATCGGTGGAACATCTTATAATATAAATACTTTGAATTGGTCATTGATAATAATTTGATGCCAATCTGGAGGCAGTTGTCAAGAAGCGCTATCAATGCCTGTAATTATTGAGTAAGTTGCACATATTTAATGTAGGTAGAAAAATGATGACTCTATTGCTCGGTTTGGAAATGTTAGAACCAAAGATAGCACAACAGGCAGCAAAGTAACAGGCCTCCCACAGAATCCACTACCTGCAATATATGAGCTGCAGGTAGAAAGACCCGAGCGACTGAGGAGAGTCACAGAGCCAGACCCACCCAGCTGCTTCCTTCAGGCTGCAGATACAGAACACCATGAGTAAGTGTAATAAGACCAAAAAGACTTTGTTCCCCATGGACTTGTTAAATCAG
>NW_005187556.1:758131-762133 GCF_000239375.1 Pundamilia nyererei
TCCTAGTCGGGACAATAAATCAGTGAATAAATGAATGGAAACAATCTATACTAGATTGTTTTCTTGGCATTTCACACATGACTTGTTCTCCCCATCGTGCTGTTAAAGTTACTCATCACACTTTCTGTTTAATTGCATCTGCTTTGTCAGTATCTTCTCAAATTTTAACATTTTAATAAATTAAGAAATAATAATAACAATAAAAACATTGTTAAACGGGGCATCAGGCTGAACAATTGTGTAACTTCCCACTGTTAGTAGGGAATGCTGCACTCCAGTCAAACACTAGCTCAGCAGGACCCTGGCTGGCCCTCCATGCTCCATGTGATCTAAAGAAAACTGGTTTGCAATCCTCAGAGGTAGCTTTTTCCAAAAATTGCATCCTTTGTCAAAATTATCAGAAGAAAAAAAAAAACGAAAAATGTAGAAATTCTTGGCTGTTGATGCAATTTTTTCTCAGGAATGTGTGAAGTAAATGATGTAAGATGTGCACTTTGGAATCATCATCATGTTGAGAAGCAACAATTTACCCACAAACATGTCTCGACTTGATCATTTTGGATGTTGCCAGAAGTGATGAGTGAAGGGTGCACCTGATTGCATGCATATACAGGAGTAATCACAAAGTACCCACAAGCTCATAGATGCCTTTCCTTATCTTCCAGTTTCCCTTGACAGGGATGTTACTTTTTTTGCAACAGGCAGGGTCGACCCGCGTTGAAAGACTGCACAGGGTTAACATTTCAGACAGTCTTTCATAGAGTCTTTGGTATCAAGTAAACTGAATCTTTTGGCTTGTAGCGTTAACAGAAATGTCACAAACCACTTTACCAGGAAAGTCCACTTTGCTGTCATTTATCTGAATGCTCTATATGGACCCCTAATGGATTACACCAATGTAGTGCAACGACTGTCCAGATAAAACTCTTAAAGTCAAATTCATGCAGGTGGTTTGACAATAAAAT
The DNA here is from genome assembly GCF_000239375.1 of Pundamilia nyererei. Lineage (NCBI taxonomy): Eukaryota > Metazoa > Chordata > Actinopteri > Cichliformes > Cichlidae > Pundamilia > Pundamilia nyererei. The sequence goes on from NW_005187556.1 coordinate 759,097, forward strand.
GGCTTTTTTTTTACCCATTTTTTTTACCTTTGGAATCCTTTGTAGCTGAATAAATTCAAGTTGCTGAAAAACAAATCTTTTGACATTGTTAATACTCTTTATCACAAATGCGCATCTTTGAATAAAAGCTAAAGTCTTGCTTGTCACGGCATGTTTTGAAATGTAGTTTATTTCAACTTTTTATACGTTTTGTATTCCAGTGAGTTTACAGCACTGACTGAATGTCATTGTTATGGCTCGATCTGTTGTGCTGTACGTGTTCGCATTCTGCACTGCTGCTGTTGTTTGCAATCTGATGGCTGGAAGCTGCAAAATGATTTCCAAGCAGACAGCCAAATCACCATCATCATCGTCGTTATCGCTGCCTTTGTCTGCTGTCATCTACATCTTCAATTTACTCTCTCTCTCTTCCCTCATCCATCCGTCCTCTCGACTCTCTTCCAGCTCTGCCTGCCAAACTTCCATCTCACACGTTCCCTTTCTTTCAGTCCCCTCCTTTTCTTCTTTCTCCACATCCTGATATTTGTGTGGCAAAGTCTGTCTACACAAGCAGCTGGTTGTTCACTTTTTTGGATGAACACAGCTCTGTAGCAATAGTTGTGTATTATGTGTTTTACTCACTTGTCAGAAACAAAGAGTAGAAAGACTGACTAATGGAGATTGTTATGAAGCAAAACGGCTCCAAAACATCCTTTTTCCCCACCTGATTTTTCATAGGATGAGAGTTGGCTGAATGCAGCAGCCACACAGAAGAAATTTATGCATGGAGTGGGAATCTGGCATACCGTTTTCCCAGTGGGCTGACACACTTTTGGGCCAATGGGCTGGCTTTAAGGGCCCCTGTGCAGCTGTCGTACAAATGCTGACAGCAGCCCATTCGATCATTTTCATTACCGACACTGGATTGCCCAATCAAATATCTTAATGCAATTAGCCCCTCCCCAACCTTGGCTGTGCAGATCCATTAATAAGCCCAAAGCTAAGGGTTCCTTCTGTATAAAAGCATAGATAGCATGAATTTATTTCATGGTTTAAATCCTGAACCATGAAATAACCGCCAGGAAATTCAAATTTCTTTAATAATGGACAATTGCAAAATCAAAACATAAAAAAAAATGCAAATATGAATTTTCATTTGTTTTATATCTCTTACATCTGTCATTTGTTGCAATTTATTGTTTAAAAATGTATTGAGCAATTTATTTAGAAGAAAACTCAGGAAAACTGTATCAAATATGACATACGAGGGATTAAGGGGTTAAAAAGGTACGAGTACTGTAACACTACTTTGCAGCTTTTAAAAAAACAAAAGCAAACAACAAGCATCGCACGGGAGGCATTTTCAGAAAGTGCTTCACAACAGATTGCACGATCAGTCATGAAGGAGCATTTATTCCTATAATGGCTCTGAATCGAAACACAGATAAAAAACTGAATATAAAACAAATTCATATCATTTCAAGGTCAAACATTTTCCACTCATCAGCTTTTAGGCTATTCACTGCTTCCACCCTACTGAATGTCATCTGGGGTTTTTGAAAAATCCTCCTCAATCAGTGTTTTTGCGCTGTTTGTGACAAGGTTGATTCAACAGTGGAAATATTACACCAGTAAAAACAGGTATCAACTGCCACACCATGTCTTGTAGTTTAAAAAGCATGTAGCTTTATTATTTGTTTCTCTGGCACAGAGCATGACGGTATAGTAATGGTAGCATTAATGGTGTTGTGAAGAACATATTCATGTTTGGAGTTGTTTTAGTCTGAAGAAGATTCAAAGTGAAGAATTAAATAAAGCTGGTCTTAATGGAGGTTTCTTTTGAATTTGATAACCTTGAAGGCCGAGTACAGTCGTCATCCTCACCGTAGAAGCATGATTGGACTTTTATTTATTTAAATACTTTATGCTCTTTGCTCAGAAGAGTGTCGTAGTTTGGTTTGAGGAGGTGATCATGAGCAGTTTTTCTTTGCCAACTGTTTTGTGCAATAATGAGAAATAACTGCAAACTGAGCAAACAGCTTTTATTTATTTATTTAGTTGTTTATTTTTTTCCAAATAGGAAGTGGAGGATTGTAACTGTAACCACATGAATTTAATCTAGATTAAATAGTCAAACAGTCTATTTGATGTCTTACTGTGCTTTGCTAGGGTCATTTTACAGCTTTCACTGTGTAACATATTTATTTGGATTCTTTTTCTTTCTCCCAAACCAATCTTTCCGTTTACGACTGGCAAAGAAATTTAATCTGTAAATCTGTGGGCACTGCTCATCTCTGACAGCACAGTTTATTAACCATCAGTAAAGATTTACACATAGATTTTTTGCCCCTTCTCAAATGTCTCTTGTTTAGCTTGGTATATAAAGTAGGTTTAACTGCATGTGAGCTAAACTGTATTGAATTGCATTAGATTTCATCAGCCCTAACTTCTAAAATGACAAGTTGAGCTTTCAAGATTTCCAGTGGGCTTTTCATATATTACTATTAATTCAGAATTAAGTGTTCCCAAGTTGTTTGCATGTGAATAAGGCCACACAGCAGCTAAAAACAGGTTACGTTTTATTTCGCAGTGCCACTTCAGTCAGAGCAGAGATATTTTTGGAAAGGTGTATATCTCCCCGGAGAGAAAAACCCTTCATGTGTTACAGGTGTCGTTCATGCAGCTGTAGCGAGGACTATCACTGCCACTCGATGAGAGTCCCATGAGCCTCTGCGCCCGTCAGCGTGACAGACAGCCCTGCTGCTGATGGAGAGCAAGATTCTGAAGGGCATGAAATGTTTTGCCGAGTTTAAAATGAACCTGCTCACTTCATTAAAGAGTGCAGGCAGGCAACCTGTGGTAACCATCCATCTGCAGTTGATCTGCTCGTCTGTGCAGGCAAGATTTCCCTGATATTGTCATCAATCTGTCATATACGTACAAACTACAACTGCTTTTTCTTTCTTGTGGTTAAGTATTGTAATTTAGACTTATTGTTGAGTCTCTCCTTAAACCTGCCTCGTGTTTCACTGGGTTAATGTGGCAGAATTGTTTTGTT
>NW_005187556.1:763138-774669 GCF_000239375.1 Pundamilia nyererei
TCAATACTTACACAATATTAATACATTGTTTTTGTACTTATGACTACACCAACTGCTTTCCATGCATATATTTCACTCGTCTTGATTAGCATGCAATTTAAATGCACTCTGGGGACTTTGGCTTTGCAGACAGCATACCAACACCATCCATCCACAAACAATACTAGATCCAAGTGTACAACAGTATATAAACCTTGAGGGGAAATGTTCAAAATCTGTTTAAAAACCAATAGTCGACGGAACAAATGACTTTCTTTTGGCATTACAAAGATGGAACCATCTGGAACTCCACGTTGTAAAAGATGGTAAGGGTCAAAATGATGGTCTGTGCCCTTGAAAGAACACTAGACAGATGGAGAAGGTCTTTAAGTGTTACAGTTAATAGCAGTTAATTTGTGAATGCAATACAGCTGCACACAATTAACAAGCATACAGTAGCAGTAGTTACCAGACGGTTTCTGTAACTCTGACACAGCTGAGAGTAAAACCCAACTCCACCACACAGTTCCCTCTGGGAACTGTGCCAAAGAGCAGGAGCAGTCAAACAAGCTTGTAGTTAAAAGTTGGACTTCTGCTCTTTTATTTCTTTGCTTCACATATTTAAAGTCTCCCTGATTGTGAAGGGCAAACTGTCCTAAATGCAAATGGTAAATTTGGTTATAACCAGTTTGTCAACTCATCCATTGCACCTAATGTCAGTATATTCACAGTCAAACTAGAAATGCAGCCATTTGTGTGACACAGGGTACAATACTACACCTCACTCTCCTCACAAAATATACCAAACAGACATCAATATGGCAGTCTGTGTAAGCTGAAAACATTCCTCCTCCTCCATCGGACATGTAAGTATTACTGCTGCCCTGCATCTGCTGCCTGACATCAATCAGCGTCCACCATCACACTCAAATGTTATTTGTAACATATCTGCGTGTGATAAACCAAACTCTCTATAACTACCAAACTAACTATACTCTGCTGCTGTAATGAACCATTTCAAATGGAAGTCATCTGACTGAACTTAACGAACTTGAGTCTGAGTCAAGACTTTCCACTAAACACTGGAGAAAATATATTAGGTTTTAATCTGCATATAAACAGACCTTTAAAAGCATCTGAAAAGGTTTTCAGTATTTTAATATCATTATTAGCTGGTGTTTTAAGCACCAAGCAGTAGTTTCAACATCAGCAGTGCACAACTCAAAATACTCCCCACAAATCTATCAATTGTTTTCTTACATTAGTGAAGCTCTCACATATTTAAGTTTTGTCTTGAAACAAACAGCCCGTTTTTAAATAAACAACTGCATCAATTCAGTCATACAGAATAAAGGAGCACTAATGGACTAAGACTGAGAACGATGTTGCACAGTTGCTAAATCAGTCAACTATTTGCACGTTCCTTCATTATGCAATTTAATGGTCAATGCAAAGCAAAAACAATGTTTGCTTGACAGCATGATTGCAATGCACTCCAATCAGTCACTAAACTAAAAGACCTAATAGGTCAGCCTTTGACTCTTTGGGGCATGGGTAAATGATCCATGGGGGTGTCTTGTGATTTTTGGCACTGTGACAGTGTCAGCAAGTCCTGTGGGTCATGTGGGCTGCAGTCTGGGGCCTCTGTGGATTGGTCTTATTTTGGCGGGTCCTGATCGGTTCTGGGTTCTGGGTAGTTTGGACGCCGTCTAAATGCCTTGGGTTCTTCGTGCTGTTCCCTGAGCTATTTCTCAGTGGCTCTGGTAGTGTGACAGTGCACATTGTCCTGCTGGGGGAGGCTGCTGGCACCAGTGTCAGTGAGTGGTCTTTGGAATGAGTGTCCTTGAGCTCTAACAGACAATTAGACAGATCTTATGTGTCAAAGTAGTATGAAGGCCAGGGCCAAAGATTTCCCAGCAGCATATTGCATTGTAATAAGATGATCAATATTATTCACTTCACTTGTCAGTGTTTTTAATGTTGTGGCTGATTTGCGCAGTAAATCTTTAGCATTAACAAATGCAGAATGAAACCAGCAGTGAAAACATGGATTTTCTATGTGGAGTTTATCCATCTGTAAAATGTTGCTATAAAAACAAAGCAGCTGTTTTCAGGCCAGAATGACTCAGCTCTCTGGGTTTGCTTTGAATGAGGACATTTGATTAAAACTGTTGGCAACTATTTGCCTTTCCATGCCGTTGCACTGTTTGCTTGTTCACTCTGATGCCAGTCACATTAGATTCTCACATACAGCAAACTTCAAAGTCACCCTCTGTCCCTCGCGCTTCCTGCCACTTACTTGATTCTGTCTGGCACTCGTTGGGTCTGGTTGCCGTCGCTCTGACAGTTGCCAGCGTACTGCGCTCGGCTGGTGGCTCCCTGGTCCCTCCGCAGAGCCATTGCCCCATGGGTGAGGACAGAAACACCTTTGGCAATACGCCTGTAGGATTACAAAGAGAACAACATGAGACCGAGAGACTAGATTCGTTTTAAAAGTCTTTTTTTTTTTCTACCTGATGGGGTCCCAGGAAATGCACAGATACTAGAGAGGACAGAGATTTAAGCTTGAAAAACTACTCAAATGCATATGACAACCTGAAATAATGAATGTGAATTCACAAAATAGATGACTCCTCCACTAGGTAAGCTGGAATGTGTACAGTTTTTTCAGTATTGTGGGAAACAGTTGTGCTGATTTGACCATTTAATATTCAGTTCAGGTTGTCTCTAGATGATTAGCCTCCCTGATGACCCATTGTAATCCCACTGGACTAATATAACCAAGTAGATTTATTTGATTAATTTTTTTACTTTATTTACTTACCATATTTGCTTTCTCCACCCTATATTGTGTACAAATATTACTCATACCAGAAAAGATTTAGTTTCTTAGTCTTTTGCAGATTAATTGAATTACATTAGATCAAGCTACCAGGGCAAAAGAGATTATTCCATGACATATTTATCAGGTAGACATGAGAAAATATACACCTTCCAAAATAATAAAGAACTCTTTTTTTAAAATTTCAACTTCTAGAATCCTTTTGCACATGTTCAAGCAAGAGGTGCTGGTTTTTTTCTTATTTAAATACACTGAAATAGAAAAAAATATATAAGCCTGTTTGATGGTCTCAAAAAACTATCACAACTATCACACTCAGTTCACTCATCATATGAAGGGAATTTTCATCCTTGGCAAAGGAATGTAGCCATTTAGTGCCGTTGTTTAGCTCTGCATTTCTGTTTTTGGTGTCTGAAGTGTCTAACCTACATCTAGTGGAAATCTTTCTACTCCTACATAGCTTGAATTCCAGTAGAATCATAGAGATCGTAACTTTAATGAGGTAAGCAGTGTTATAAAGGCTACTTTATAAATGTGCTTGGATGTCACTCTGGACATTGTAAGTCAGTTTGTAGTCAAGCAGCTGATGAATGTCCCAGTGACAGAAAGGCATAATAAAACAGCTGATAACAAGCCAATCCAAGCACAACTTCAATAAAAAAAACTGAATATCCAGTTTCTAAATTTATTTGTGTGTCAAGTATTCTCAGTTTGACTTAATAAATATTAGCAGACTCGCTCTTTGTCTAAGGAAAATTTAATAATAGATCAGACTTTGATCTGCTGGAAGCTTTCCTGCAGCAAAAGGCACAGCTTTTAATGTGGCTGTAAAGTCAACACTGATTTGTAACTTGCATTAAAAAACAACAACTGCCACGTCTTACATCCTATCACACAGAATGCTGTTATTTATTATGGAAAATCCCCAAAAGTTGATGAAGACTACTTCAGACTGAACAAGTCACTTAAAGAGTGATGAAACGTTTCTCCTACTGAAAATGTTACATCCAAATGAACAGAATCAACTTTTTGGGAGTTCCTTACCTGGATGATTGAGCATGCATCAACATATTATGTAAAATAAACAGTACATCTTGCTCTAGTCTTGATGACAAGGCCTTCTACCAATCGAGCACGAAATGTGAATGCTGCCAGCTTCATAAAGCATTTCCATAATTCTGCAAATTACCACTTTATAAAAGCTGGTGAGCAGGACAGTTTTGTAGCCATCACTCTTTCTTTAACGATTTAAATATGTTTAAAAATTTTAATGTGGTCCAAGTGTTAACTTTCTATTATTATGCTATTTTTTTTAAATGATTTGCATTAAAAACCTGTTTTTCCTCAAGACAGGGTCAGATTTTTGATATGCAGTTATTATCGATGTTTTAGGTCAGGTCTTCATTTTACTTTCCACATCCTGAACTTCCCATGACCATGTGATGTGAGTTTTGCAAGACTTAGGGCCTCGGCCTGCTCATTTTTTATATGACCACAGAAACTTGCCAACATAGACTTTACATTACCATGAACTGATTATGCATGCACCTGAGGCAGAAGATTTCAAGCACAGTTCAAACAAGTATAAGAGGAGTGACTACTCAACAGTCTCCAGCTGTACGCGTCTCTAACAGAGAGTCATGGCTTTAGACCTTTCGGGGCTAACACACTCATGGGGGGTAAAGAATGTAGGCTTTAATAATCACCCACTGGTCTGTTAAATATCATAAACAATCTTCTCATCTATGAGACATACTGCATTTCAGAATTAACATTTTTTTAATGCTTTGAACCAGCAACAGTTTTTGTCCATGTGCCGACTGCAATAATGTATTTCTCTGTGACATGTGGAATACACATTATTTTAAAACAATACATCTCCTTTGAGGGCAGCAGAGGTTGCAGTGGTTAACACCATCACCTCACAGCAGCTGGGGCCTTTCTGTGTGGAGTTGTCCCACTGACTGGGTGGATTCTCTCCTCGTAGTCTGGCTTTCTCTCACAATTCAAAAAATGTCAAGTTAAGTTAACTAGTGATTGGTGGCCTTGGATGACTGGCTCTCTGTGTTAGCCCTGTAATGGACTGGTGACCTGTCTAGTCACTGCCTCTTGCCCATTGCTATATGATAGGCTTCAGCTCCCTGCGACCCTGAATTGGAAAGATGGATGACCTCTAAAGTGTCCGGCTCTTGGTTTCTGTGAAACAGGTTGCTGTGATGAGCTAATGTAAAGTCAAGAATGTTATCAAGGACAGTTCACAGAATTTACAACTTCAGTATCCGTACAATAGCCACAAATCCTTTTGTGGCTCACCCTTTGAAGTGAACCCTTCACAGGGCCAGTGGCTGCTCTTTCTCTGTACTTCACAGCCTCTTAGTACTTTTATAATTTTCCTAAGTTGCTTGTCAGCGCTGATATAATAAATTCCTTTGTGACTAATACAGAATGACAGTGCAGTTGGTCTTCTGCTCACATCCCAGTCATTAGGATTTTTACGTCCTCCATTTTTGCATTTCTGTCATCTCTTTTTTGGGTTTAAATTTTCTAAATTTTGCAGCAATGTCAACCATTACATAGCTACAGTGACAGCACTTTTTGTGGCCATGAATTACAAAGTAAATGATTTGCGAGTTGTACAATGATAACATTTCTTTGTTGAATGGATTATCAAATAATACTTTTGGTATTTAGAAAAGCTCTATGAAATATCCATCATAAGCAGCAGCAGAAGTGTGGAAAACACTCAAAAGTATCAAACGCATAAAGACCGATATAGTGACAGGGTTATTTTTCAGATTCATTCCATATACAACTGGAGAGGACATATATAGTGCATCCAATAATTGAAACATGGCAACAGTGTAAACACTCAGCTCCAGGCTTCAATTACTAATCACTGAGCGGAAACCATGATGATTGCTCACTCCATCCAGGTAGAAACCTCACACTAGAGATCAAGGAAGATGGGCTTCGTTTAGTATGGAGCTGTTTTCAATATTTAATGCAAATCTTGATCGTGGCTCAAGAGTTGGGAGTTCGCCTTGTAATTGGAAGGTTGCCGGTTCGAGCCACGGCTCGGACAGTCTCTGTCGTTGTGTCCTTGGGCAAGACACTTCATCTACTCCCTACTGGTGCTGGCCGATATGGCAGCCTCGCCATGTGTATATGAGTGAAGTGCATGTTAACCTTAACTTAATGCACTTGTCTTTTCGACTCTGTAACTGTAGTGCAATATGTGTGGTAACTAGTTGAAATGAAATTATAAACATTCGTTCTACATTGTAATCTTTATGTTGGAGAATGGATTAATAGGATTTAGACAGTCAGAATAGCCACTCCATGTACACCTTATAACAGATGTAGCCTCGTTCTTGGGATGCAGCACCTGTTTCAGTATGAACTCTGCCACTGGAAGTGGTGACAAGTGAACCGCTCACTTGGACTGTCCTTCTAGTCTGGGCGTACATTTTACAAGGACAGTGACACGATACATTAAAAAACTGACTGAAAAGGTAGAAAAGGATCCTGGATTTCACAGGAGCCAAGATGACTGGTAGACAGTGAAGGTAGAAAGATGGCGAGTGAAGTGAACATTCTCCAGGTGATATATGGAATCACATTGAAGGCTGTGTCGTCATGTTGTGTAAAATGTTTGTATCCACGGAAATCTCTTTGACCTTGTTTGGATTTATGTTGCAACTAAATTTTATATTTGCATAATTGAACTATATAAAGAGTTAGAACCACCACACATTTCACATTATGAGGTGCGGCAGACATGAGTTTAAAGGTAATAAAGAAAAATCAATAGAGAATTGTATCTTTCACCTGGATACACTCGGTCAATTTATTTCGATTAGATTGGATGTAAATGTTATGATCCCAGTGAAGAGATCAGGTCATTCTTACAGAGAGTGAATCATGAACATGCAGGTGGTTGTAAAATTAAACTGTGTACTCATGTGCAAAAAGTGTGCTTTTCAGGGATGAAGAGAAGAATATTTATCTTCTCATGTATTTTTTAATCATAAGGTTTCTCCATCTTCAAGGCTTCGTACAGAAAAACTCAATGAATTCTCAATTCAGCAGAGAGAAAAGAAACTACAAAATTGATAATGCATAAAGTTTCAGCACTAGAAGCAGTCTGCTGAAACATAACATATACTTTATATAGGATCACAAAATGAGGTAAAACGCTTTAGCTACAGATTCCTAATTAAAGAAATGTAACATTTTAACAAGGATCAGCAGTACAGTAGCAGCACTAATTGATGTGCTTTAACATTTGAGCAATTTTGTCATTTTACTCAAGGTTTTACTGATTTGGGGATTTTCACATATGAGCTGCTTGGAAAATCATATTACACCAAAAATAAAGGTTTTTCACAGAGTATAGACATGAATGCTCTTAGAATGGGACGTGTTAGGTAAAATTCAGGTCTCTGTAAAAGCCTTAAAATATTACTATCCATCTTTAATTTTCCAGACATGATAAAATGTATTTTTCTTTTTCCTTTCTTCAAAGACTGTGACTGACCAATCAGATCAAGCCCACAAAACAAAGTGCATGGATGTCTGGTGTCCGGTGTGTAGTGGATATGACAGATCTCACTGCATCTGGTGTTCACTTTCATTCTGTTTCTAAAAAGGGTTGTCTGGATAATGTCATGTAATCATGAGGCATTGGTAATAAGAGGCATACTAATTACTTTGATTCAGTGGAGTATCTGATCAAATCTCAGTATGCAAATCAGGTACTAGGTTGAGCTAGTAGCATTGTCAACAAATATGACACATCCTTATGTGGCTTCAGTGCCCTGTCAATTTTTCTTTCACCATGGAGGGTGAAAGAAGACTTTAATCAGGCTTTGTGTTAGCACTTCACATAACAGTTGAAGAGTTGACACAAACTAATATCTTGTACTGTTCTGACCTGGTTTTACATGAATCAAAGCCAAACTATGCCAGGTAGAGCTGTGTGTCATCGACATAGCAGTGGAAATGACATATTTATGGATTATATGGCCAATAGCAGATGGACAACAAACAGGAGGGGCTCGGGAGAACATTAGTAGTAATTAAAACTGGCTAAGATTTGAACTTTATGAATTAATGATGAGGGCTGTTTAAGGGCATGTCAATGATTCCCATAGAGATTTGTCTTTCAGCAAGTATGCTGTGTGTTTTAGTATTACAGAGCCAGACATGGATGAGAACACTTAAGAGTCAAATGCAACACATTTAACCTTATCCACAGATTCATTGAACCCGCAGAAGCCCTGTTTGAAGCCCCCGCAGCCTGTGAACCCCTGATATTTTAAATCCTGGGTTCGTACCTGCGTGGCTCATCCCTCCACCCCTGTGGCCGGATGGCAAACAAAGCCTTTGGAAGCCCCTCCAGACCCAACCCGGATAGGGCTGGTCCCACAGCAAACCACATATGGCTGGGCCCGGCCTGACCCGCTGCCCAAGCTGCCCGGAAAATGAGCTCAGCCTCTTCCAGGGAGCAGTACAGAAGGCGGACCTGGAGGAAGAGAAAAAGAGGAAGACAGTTACTGCAGTGGGTGGATGAGAGAAGGAAGAGAAAAGAAGAGGCAGAAAAAAAAGATTTTTCTTCCTCCCCATTTCTTGCTGCGTGGTCCTATAATACACTTTCATGATTTCTTTACTAAAATAGATTATATTCAAATATAAATCAAGGCACTTGGTACACTTACACATTCATACTTCACTTTATTTTTTCAGAACACAGTGAACTGCACTTGAAAAATGATGCCTCTTGGTCTGCTTGCATTTTCTCTTCATACATTATTAAAAAGGGGGAATTGAATGGAGGGGGGGCAACATTAAAGAGACAAAGTGAGAGTAAGAAAACACAAAACTCGAGGAGTGCGAGACGGAGGACAGCAGCTGTGTGTGTGGTTGATGAGGGCACTTCAGATGATTACTCAGGAAGCACTTTGGGAGAATTTGCACCACAGTTTTGTAAGACAATTGAAGAGGTTATAAAACTGAAATTAGCCAAAACCAAAATGTGAAATGCTTTACTAACACACAGGGAGAGCAGCAGGCGAGTAGTATGTGGATCCTGCCACATGCTGCACATTCACCGCCGAGGATGGCGAGATGACGCTGATCCCTCCTACCCAGTTGACAGCAAATGGGATCAAAGTCGGCATGAGGTCCATGCTCACACTCAGTCTCTATCAATCACATCCTCTGAACAGTCAGCATATATTTAGCCTTCATATGGCATCTGCAAGCTCGAATTTTATCACTCTTTCTCTGAAATTAAAAGTGTTCTCCTCCTCTGATTTCTAAGGAAGAAGTTGGCTTCCCTGCTTGCTGTCATCCCTCACAAAAAGATGTAATTTGTTATAATTTTCTCCCATCAATCACTTTGTTAGCACAGGTGACTCATTTTTCAAATGTTGGACATCTCATTTTGGAAGAGAACATTTCATTTAGATCCCTGTGGGTCGTCATATTTTATCATGACAGAGCTTAACTGCGTCAACATCCAGGTCGAAGTGAAAGTCCCCTACAAAAATAGTGAATTTACACCATATATATGGCGTATATATATATACACACACATATAATCATATTTTTTGACAGTGCTAGTATGAGTAATTACTACACGACTTACCTACGCACTAATAATCTCAGCAGTCAAAGTGTACATTATAGAAAACAGCTTTCATCTACCTTAGCAGGACTACTTGGATCCCAATGCACTTTTATTTATTATGAAACAGTTACGGTAACAATTCTCTGTGTTAAATACAACATTTTAACAGGTTTCAGCTCATTGTTTAGGTTTTTCAGTTGCTCTTACCATTCTTTACTCTCACTGTGCACTGGATATTCTACACATTACACCTACAGGAACTGTCCAGCTATGAAAAGCCCTGACACAAAGCTCCCAGCACACAATGCTTCTGCTGTTGTTAATGCTAGAGGAAGTTTGGAGTTAGGTTGTCCAGTCAGCACAACACTGTCCCTCAACAACCCCGCTTTAGCCAGAGTTTCCAGGTGACGTCAAAGCTACTGGGACACGCCCACCTGGCAGACAAAAACAGTGCTCTGGTCCTTTGCTCAGCAGCCATCCTTTGAACGTCTTCAAGTTTAAACTTGACCAAAATGCCTGATAGTTGCTGTCCTATCAGATACACTCATCACGCCAATCATTGCTTCTCCACAGCAACCCTGGCTGTCAGCGACGGCTCATTAAACTGTAGGATTGATACTCTGTCAGCTTTACTGTTATGACACTGTAAATGTCCAAGTCAACAAAACTAAAATTTACGTGTGGTAGCCCGTTTAAGATAGCTATGTAGTGCTTTACTTTACTAATAAATGAAGAACAATTCCTTGTTCTTCACCTCCAACATAGTGGCATTATTTACCCATCCAGATTAAAAATACATGGAGCTGTCCATACTGTGAAAGCTTCATCCTGGCAGCAGGTAAAGTCAGCAAATCTCTAGAAGATACCTGTAGATGTCACTAAACTCCAGCTCTGGGAAAGACATCACCAGGGATTTAAATAAAGCTGATGGGCAGAATATGGATCACAGTTCCCAAAATTTGTAGTTTTTCTTCATGAGGTGAAAAGGAGAGGTGAAAAAATCCCTACTTTACTCCAGCAGTACTATCTACTGTTTATGCTTAAAGGTGGAGCACTGCTTTGTCTGCCAGGGCAGTGAGTCGGTCACGTGACTGAAAATGATGGATAACTTTCCAGTGAGCTGGTGTGAGTCTTAGGAGCACTACCAGTTTGCTGAATTTCTTCACACCTTGATAATCAATGATCAGCAGTAAGGGATATTATTGCAAACTGACTTCTTGCACTACGCTTGAATCCATTGAGCCCATTCTTTTACAAATGTTTGCAAAGGTGATTTTACTTGACAGACTGTTTGGCACTGCATTGGCCTCGTAGCTGAGTTAGACAGTCAAATGTGGTAGTTTACTGCTGTTCAGAGGGTACATTTGTCCAGCAGCTGTGTAACGAGCTCACTGGGATGTTGTGGAGTCATAGGTGAACAAACGCTAATATGTCACTGTAAACATCAAGATCTACAGCTGTTGAGATCTGGGCTTTGAACTGACTTACTTTCAAACTTTTTTTGCAAATGATATGTTTAAAACTAGCGTCAAATGCTAATGACTGATCAAATTCAATAAGCCCTTGATCTCTGTCCGTTCCCAATGTAAAGTCAGATCCATTAAATGCTAATATAGATCCATAACAATGGAGACATCACCTAGAGATTATTGATGTCCATGTTATTGCAGACTTTAGGAGATCAGAGAGGGGCCAATATAAACTTATCAGAAGCAGTGAACTTGGATTTTAAAATCACTGAAACTAACTCAGAAGATGGTCTGAGTTGTGGTGTAACACTTTAATACCAATATCTCCTCTGGCTCCTGGTCAAGTCACACATTACTCACAAGATTTTTCTTACTTACAAATCTCTCAATGCCCTGGCACCTCAGTATCTCTATGACCTGCTGCAAACCATACACACAGTCTCGGATGCATTGGTCCTTCTCTGTTTTCTGTACCTCGCACCAACATCAGAACCTTTGGGCCTTCAGTGTGGTGGCCCCCACCCTCCAGAACTCTCTCATATATGAGCTTCGCAATGCCCCGTCACTGGAGTCCTTCAAGAAACTTGTCAAAACTCACCTCTAGACTTTT
>NW_005187556.1:785985-787250 GCF_000239375.1 Pundamilia nyererei
ACTTTTAAAACTGCTGAAGGCCTAAGCGAACAGTACAGCCTTATAGTGTGTGAGACATTTTATCTGTCTAGGGGCAAGACCATTGAAGGTTGTGACTTTCAACATAAACCTAGAAGCTGAAAGCATGAGGTTACATTAACAATAGAGGAAAATATCATTTTTGAGGGAGAGATCACCATCTGCTTCTTCAAGGCTTGTGGAGCCTTCACAGATCTCCCCCACCTGAGCCTCGGGCTACAGAAGTGATTTCAAGGTTGGCAGCTCATCAAAATGAGTGGCAGGTGGTACAGATATCTTTCGTTAAATATATTTCTTTGTATTTTTTTTCCTTTTTATTCACCATAAGATAAATGAAACCTTTTTCATGGATGTGTACAGCAGGAAATGACATTTGTGTTTCCAGCCTTACCTGGGCTTCATTGTCCTTGAGCAGTCGCTTCGTCCGTGCCCCACCGGGGTCGTCCGTTACATTAAGAATCACCACACTCTTCCTTTCCCAACCAATGAAAGAGCCATCGGTCATACCCTCCACCATGGCCAGGAAGTCCTCATAGCCATGGTGACGAGTGGTCACTACAGAGAAGGAGGTCCAGTCATACTCTTCAAGCACCTCGAAGATAACCTCAAGCTGGAGCAATGTGGAGCAGGTGAACTGGAGGTAGATGGAACCGCTCTCCTAAAAGATAGGAAGGAGACGCCATGAGACAGAAATTTATTTGAGGACTTGGACAAAGCAAACACAGAATTAAATGTCCGTTAATTAAATAATAATATTATAGCTTTAAAAGGTCCATTTAGTGTCAGCATCATAATCGGGAAATGGCATCTTCTTTAAACACACCTGACAAATTAAATGAAAAGCTAAACCCTTGACCCCCCACACTAAAGGGGATCTTGTGTTTCATTTACACATTTCTGCTGGCATGGATTGACACCACTTGTCCTTTTCAGGGAATGGCCTCTGCAAATTAATACAAAGTTGACTCATCACATTTATCTCAAATCATTTTTATGATGATGACGACCCATTCATAGGCATGAGATGTAATGTTTGCCCTCTGAATGGTCTGAATGTGAATATTATATCAATCATACACTCTGGCCTTCTCAGTGACCAGATCTCAACCCAACTGAACAGATGAGTGATGTTAGGCCAACATTATACAGTGTTACTTGTAATGTTCATGTTCGGCAAAAGTTAAAAGCTTAAAATCTGGCAACAAATGAGTGGCAAGTCTGCATCCATCCATCCATCCATCCATCCA
>NW_005187556.1:788907-790359 GCF_000239375.1 Pundamilia nyererei
AAGACATAAGCTAAATCCTAGTACAGTGCTAGTAAACTGCAATGTACTCTTGTTAAATTAGCCTTACTGATTTCTCAAGTTCCAACCAACCAGCATGCTTCTACAAGCACAGATGCTGTCACTTAAACTAAATGTATGCTGTATACTGTTTTAAAGTCTGTTTTGATACACAAACTGCCAATTAGGTTCCCAGAACTAGATAGATTCTTACTTATATTCATAGGGAACTTAACATCTCAATATACCAGCAAACTATTAGAAGCAACATGCCAGGTTAAGTCTCTAGGCCCTTAAATGCACCACCTTAAATTGCCCCATGGGCTCTGCCTGGTTGCCTCGCAGAAAATCAAGAACTAAAGTTCATCCAAGACATGAAAATTCAGAGGGATGTTCAACATAACCAGGGGTGCACATAAGTAGTCCGCAGACGTGCACCAGATAAGAAGTTGCAACAAGTGTTTGCGTACATAAGACTTTCTGGAGGAGGACAGACATTTGTTTAGAACTGTTAAAGATGTCGAAGAAGCAATCTCCTTTAAGCAATTACTTTGGTGTTGTTGTGGGATTTCTCTTTAATGTATTGTCTTGATGAAATGCTTTGATGTTACTTAGTTTAGTATGTCTGGTTCACGCCTCACTCACGCTGGGAAACAGACGGTGAGGACCTGGTGAATGTCTCCCAGGAGACAGAAGCTCACACAGCAAGGCTTGGCCCCACAGTGGGGGAGAGTCTCACAGGTGATAGAGGGTTTTCTGTTTAGAGCCAAGGTGTGAACCTCAACTGTAAAAGCCTTTTGTTCTGTGACTGTGTTTAAAAGGAACCTGAACTGTTCATTGTCAGAGACAACTCTCAGTGCCCCCTGACTGACGTCTCTCCTCATGCATGGGAAATAAAGTGTTGGGTTTTAACTGCTCATCGTGTCTGCAGGCTTTGTTAATAAATTTCCACAACAGTGTTCAGAACCACAAAAGAAGCGCGTATTCTCGTACAAGTGGTTGCAGGAGGTGAGCTGGCTTCAAACAAATGATGCTGTGAAAATTCCACTCTAGCAGACAAAAACAGTGCCTTTTATATGGACGCAAACGCACTTTGCAACTTCTTATCTGGTGCGCGTCTTTTATTTTGACAGCGCATGCGCACCTGCGGACCACTTATGTGCACCACTGAACATAATGATGCTTTCTTTGTGTCAGGTAGCTCAACAAAATCCCCCAAAAGATGAGCTCAACGATGTGGTATCACCCTGCTTGTCAATCAAAACTATTTGCTTTAAGTTTTGTGTGCTCACATAGCACACAGCATATGACACATTCTCTCAGCTAAGAATCTATTTCACTCTTAGAGCATAATGTCATGAAAAGCTGGAACTTTCAGCAGGTTTTAAACTGAAAATATTAACATAACCTCCAGAGCAGGTTAGGTGTGCATATTAAGTTGCAATGATGATCCAT
>NW_005187556.1:791775-822021 GCF_000239375.1 Pundamilia nyererei
AGTAAGAATACCGTTAGCAGAAAATGCCATCAGTGAGCAGCCAACACGATCATTCACATGGAGCACTAAACATGAATGAAAATAAACAACAATTGAACATGGCTGCTGGTTGATTACAGGAAGTAAAAGACAATCTGGATCTGAATAAGGGAAAGCTGCAGCGTATATATGAGTGACTGATTAGCTGATTGAGCACAGCTGTGTCATATAATTGACAGGAAACAGAACAAAGGGCAGATGTATGATGAACTGAAGCGCACGACAAACAACATTTACAAAGTAGAACAGAGTGAAAGAAGAAGAGAGTCAGAACCATGATTCCTGGCAATGAATAAAGTCTCTTCTTATCTCATTTTATCAACTGGCAGAGGTTTGCAGCAGCTCCTCTTCTTTGATTGCCAGACCACAGATTTAAAAACCTCAGGTCACTGAGTCTACAGATAAGATTATTTAAAAGGTAAAATACATATTAGACTTTGTAAAAACCCAAGCGCCCATATTTGAATTAGCGGCATAAACATATGGAGTCTTTGCTGGCTCTGTAATGATTCTGTACCTTGTGCTACTTCAAAGGAACCTCACAGCCTTCTAGAAACAAAGTTGCTTTTGATTACGAATATACCGACAGTTCAGTGCCTGAACGTGTATCATCAACCAGTATTTATATTCATCTACTCACAGAACTGCAACTGCAGTTCATTGATGTAAAAATCACAATAACCACATCGTATTGTCAAGATGATCCACTTAAAATAAATTGGTCCACTTATTACACATCATACCTGTCGCAGTGAACTGCTTTGTTAGCTTGAGCTGCTTATCGCTAATCACCGTCAGAAGGCATTACCTTCTTGCCACACTCAGATTAACTAGCTGGAGAGCAAACACCAAATAATTGGCCTACAACAATGAACAAAGCAAGAATTGTTTTAAAGAAGATGCCACAGTCATGGTTACTAACAGCTTCACGAATTTTGCCACTAAAATGGTGATCAACACATCAGTGGTGGGGGAAAAAAAAATAGAAATAAAAATAAAAACACAGTTACTGCAATTACTAATCCACCACTTCCCAGCTGTACGATAGTGGATTGCATTGTTACTCACACAGTCTGCTTCTAATGTCAAAAATCCAACACATTTTTCTTCACTGTGAAACTGCTGATGCTGACAAGCTCACCAGCAGCACCAACAAAAGTGGAGCAGCTCGAGCAGACATTTGCTTTCTCTTCATCATGCTTACCAAGGAGATCAGAGGAGCAGTTTTCTGACTTTTTAAAGTATTTAGAAAATAACTGCCTCCTACGAGAGACTCGTAGGATAGAAGTTACATATTTCTCACCAGCTATATTTTTTGCTACCGGAAGTATGACATACACCCGACTTTTTCATATAGACAGAGTTACATCCATATTACTCACACGCCTAGATAATTTGTCAACTCTAAAGCTTTTTTTTTTCTAAAAGAGTTATGAGCTCTGAATCAAGTCTGCGCCAGCCCTGCTTCTACAGTATGCTGAGACCAAGGTGGAGAAAAGAAGTGAGGAGAAACTGTACACTTTTAATAACTTCTCAGATTTCATGTCTGGCTCATCTACATAAAAGGTGCCATGCTGCTCTAATTTATATTCTTATATTAACAATCAATCAAATCACAATAGTTGCCATCCCTCACAGTGCCAAACCCGCAGAGAGTGATCGCAACGCCGCAGTACCGCTCATTAAGGTTTTGAGCTTCTTCGTTTTGGTTTTGCAGTTCACAAATTTCTGGTTTAGTCTCACTGCTTTTATTAAACTCATTTTCCACCACAGCAGGCAGCCATCAAAAGACTTCCAATAAACCTATTATACACCACCTGCCCAGCACCAAACAGCAGACACTAAGTCGGGCTGACAGTGCGAACTTAGAGGTTTTAGGAGCTAATGGACTGATATTTCCCAGCTCCTTGAGACACAAAGTGGAGTGACATCCTTCAGGTGGCAAAAAAAATTCAATTCAATTAAAAAATAATATTTGATGAAGTTTCAGCTTTGAGGGCAAAACATTAATTTTCTTGCTTGAAATCGCATTTTTAATTATTTATCAAAGTAAATGTTTAAAAACTAATCTGCCAAGTCAATAATGTAATTTTCATGAAGAAAAAGCTCATTAGGAAAGCATTCTTATCCAGTGTCAGATCGCAGAAGGTGTGATTCTTCACCCACTTAATCAGAAACAAAAGCAAAAATGAACAAATGTGCCAGTAATTTAGTGATCGTACATAATCTAAATAAAAGACAGGGCAAACAAAAATGGCAAGTAGAGCTTTAGCCATTACTCAACCATAAATATGCTTTAAGTTAATGGATAGATTCATGTTTTCACAAGTGAATTTTAAAGCAGTCACATTCAAATATAGACACAATCCCTGCTTTGCTTTTCTGTAGCCCACATTTCTCTGTTAAGCTCCAACAAAAACAGGAACTTTGTCCCAGTAAAAATGCGTCTTTCGAGGTTATCCACTTCATCCATGTCAGACTAATTTTTTAAAAACCTTGGCTGATTAGAAAACAAGACACAGGTGAAAGTGATTACACACATGAAGAGGAAGTAAAACTGGTATCATGAAGCCATGAAAGGAAAACTGTCCTTCAAAGTAAAACAGGAATAAAACAAAGCTCTGAATCAAGAGGAATCCTGCTCGACATGACAACAGAGAAAATGGAAAAGGCACAGAAAGACGAGACAGAAAGGCCTAAAACAACTAAACATGAACCATGACACTGGAAACATCTCGACAAAATAACCATATGGTAACATCAAGCTTGAAAGATTGAAAATCACATGAATTAAGACTCACAATATGCCAGAATCAGAACAGGGACCCAAAAGCTCCACAAAAACAAAACTCCAACTGTAGAACAACAGCAAACAGAAGCCAAAATACAAAAGCGCAAAACAGTGGAAACATAACAGGGTCAACAGCAGCCTAAATGCTAACTAGAAAAAGGACATACCAGCCATTTATTTCACTGGTGAACGGACTCCAGTGTTTACATCGGTGTGTAAACTTTGTCTTAGTAATAAAAAAAACTCTATACTACAGCAAGAGGTGAACGTGAAGGCAGACAAGGCAGCCAATCAGATGAAACTCAGGGAGGGGAGCCCTTAAACAGACAGGAATAAAAATGGCTGATGGAAGTGGAAATGAGCATTGGAGAAAACATGACATGATTGCACGATACTACCAGGTCTAAAAGGCACAATTTGAACTTCTTTTCATGCAGATCACTAAACATTTTCATTGGTTCTAATTTTGGTTTCACTAAATATTAACTAGAAAATATAACTTTTAATTAAAAATACCAAAAACTGTTTCCTGGCCCCCTTCAAATGGTCTGAGGAGGTGAGGAGGCAATTATCACTTGGCTCATTTCTTAAAGTGTTTCATCTTCCAAGCCACAGAAAGTTCTTGGTTTAGTTCAAATGAAATTAACTGGGTTGGTGATGCAATGATAGGTAATCCATTTTTACCTGTGGCTCTCTTCCCAGACTGGCTCCTCCCCCAACGGCAACAACGGGAACCCCTGTCTGGGCAGAAACGAACTCCAGCATCGGGGCCAGAGGGGCGCGGTTCGGCGGTGGCGGTCTCTCTTCCTCAAACACTAAACCCTGGAAGTAAAACAAAGGTTGCACATTGAAACCTGGCACATCAGACGGAAGACATTACATCACCCTCATTGAGAAGCAATTTCATAATCATCTCACCAGAATTATATTCATCAAAGCCATTTTTTTTTTTAATCGTGGCGCTCCGAACCCCGAGAATAATTCAAAGACTAACCAAGTGAGCAAAAGTTAATGGAACAATAAGTACATTCACATGCTGTTCACAAAATTCCTGATAGCACTTCATTCTAATGAAGACTGTATTTTCTTATCCTGCTCAGAAACTGAATCTCTCCAAAGACTTTCTGAAATTTAATGAAGTCATGAAACATCTATCAGATGTTGGGCTTTGCTTCTCTGCTTGGCAATCAGTGTTCAGAGATATAATCAGAGTTAAATCCCTGCAGTGGACTGGCATCCTGTCAGGACAATGGGGTGTGTTGTACCTGTGCTGCTTAAGCTGCTTCACACCACAGAAACAACAGATAAGCTCCTGGCTTATGGGCCACCTCAGCTCCTGAAGGGCCTGCTAGGTGTGGCTGTTGCATGCATGCATGCTGAACTATTTCTGCAAAATCTCTGTCTCTCTCTCTCGATATATATGATTTCTTATTGAAATCTGCGTTGCTAATGGTGTTTTGTGCGACTATTTTTTTCTAGAAATCCCTGTCGCATTATAAATAAAATCATGAAAAATGCATGAACTTCTGGTGAGGCTATTGCTTTACATAATAATATGAGGTGGAGCTATTGTGATTTGAGGTTGGCTTGATGACTTAATGCTTGTTTTCTTGTAGCAATTCGGGGAAGTGGATTGAAGTTAAGTGTAGATGACAGCTCAATTCTCAAAGGGAAGCATTTGATATGCAAATAGCTTATAAACAGGACCTGGAGATAGGGTGGCAAGTGTTACTTAATAGTTAATATCATACTTGATCGAAGACATTCATAACAAGACCCTTCACTCTGCTAACATGAAAACAGACAGAGACACAGATTGGATACATGCATGCATAATGCATTTTTCTGTTGATGAATGGATGGATCAATATATGGCCGAGTAAATAAATCAGCAGTATAGTATGCAGCACATTTATTACCTCTCTGTATGGTCACAAGCAGCTCTCAAGTTGCAAACTCAGATCTGTTCCCATCCACAAGAGTCATACTATGAATGAATGAGTGAATAGATGAACAGTGAACATGGATGAATAGAATAAAAGCACAAAACACCAAACCACGACACTTCCCTAACGACCTAACACATGCATTTCTCTACTAGAAACCTCTGTGACGCGTCACAGTAAGAGTACCTGAATTATCACATACATGGTCCCATGCATGAAAAAGCATTCACTGATTCATTTAAAGCCACATGACCTATCAAGAAGGTAAATGAAAAGAACCTCACGCATGCTTTCCAACAAAGTCCATCTGACAGTCACAGCGCTTCATACTGAGACTGGCCAACTGTGCAGATGTGAGTAATTATGCAGGATTTGGAGTTCTCCTTTTATTCTTCCTCCGTAACACCTTTTGTCAGAGTGCATCACTGTGACCAACTGGTAATTTCAATTAAATGAATCCTCATTAAATCTAATAGTGATAATTACAAAAGCTGCAGTGATACAGAATCCTTTGTACGTCATACAGATGATGATTATCATAGTACTGAAGAGCCATTCCAAAACCGATTAAGGCTACTCAGATTACATTCAGTCTGAACCAAACACACTGCATATAATCTTAATCTTTCTTATCTTTAAAAAATATTTTCAAAGTCAATTAATTTTCTTGAAGACCAGCATTGTTTACATCAGTATTTCTACATTTGAACTGTTGTTGCATTTGTCAGTGCTTTGCTGTCGTTATCGCTCTGCCTCTTGTGAACTAAATTTGTCTCAAAAAATGATTTATAGGGGACAAAAAGTCATGTACATTATCATATATAAGATAATGTACAGGAACTTTTTTTTATCACTATTTATGATGATTTTGTTCCAATTTTGGCGATGTTAACAGTTTCTCTCTTACAGTCTTTGGGAATGTAACAGAAGGTTTGTGTACTTGTTTGTCTACCTGCAGTGGTGTTGTGGCCAGCAGCTCACACAGCTGCAGCAGCAGGGTCCCAGGACTGCTCTCATTCACAGCCAGGTAGATGACGTTGGCCTGACCCGAGGGCGTCATCACCGTCTCCCCCACGAGCGCGGCCAGCGACAGGTGTGACGAGGAGGAAAATGAAGTCATCTCGGCCACTTCAGCTAATGAAGCTGTCTCTGTTACTCCCCTTCCTCCCCCTCCTCCCGGACCGTTTCCCGGACCGGGCCCCGGCTCCCCGACCCCCGCACCTCCCGCCACCGGCGTCTCCGGGAGCAGGGAGGAGCCCGAGTGGACCACGGCGATGTTGACACCACCTGAGTCCCTCTCTCTCTCCCGGGGCCGGAGAAGCAGGGGGGGCGAGGGGCGCGCGGGCCCCGTACAGGCCAGGACAGCCAATAGCAGTGAGAGGGCGGGCCTTGGGGCCACCATGGGGTAAAAGGGGGGCCAGTTGCAGCTGTCGGAGGGAGTTTGGCAGGTGTTGGCAGGTGGGGTTTGGGGATTTAAGGGTAGTGGGTGGTGCCTCTAGGGAAAGAGGGGAGGAGGAGAGGAGGGAGGGTGGTGAGGGGGTCGGCGGTTCACAGTGCTTCACCTGATGAGGAGAAGAGACCCTGGAGAGGGAACAGAGAGAAGAGCCTGTTTGAATGAAGAACTGCAGCTGACCTGCTGTCATACAGCTTCTTTAACCATAACACGCATTTCAAACAGTCACTTATTTTTCTTTGTTATATATCAAGTATGCATTTATACATTATCTCAAGTGGGACGGCTGATTCATGTAGGCGTTGTGAAACACTTATTCTCCAGTAAACAATGTACATAAATGACACAGTACACCTACTCATCCTTGAATTTAATGCTTCTGTTCCGACATCCTGCAAGTCTGTAAACAAAGGAAGGATTCAGGCAGGCAGAAGCTGCTAATTTTCTTAACACCGCTTGCATCCCTAACAGCAAAATTCTGCTGACATTTCAGATTAAATAGGACGGCACATAAAAGTTAAAAGATTCACATTTGTCAGAGTGCAGTGCAAAAACTCCAGTGACTTTATCATCAAAGGTGCCATATCAAAACGAGGATCTCGTGGATTAATTCTTATTCCAAATACAACATGGGGCTGAAGTCTGGAGAGGATAGTGGCTTTTATTCTTGCATTCATAATGGAGCAACAGAATTAAACCAGAAAAATCTCATTAAGCAAAACCATCAAATCCTCTCTGTCTATGGACCAATAAGAAGACACCTGGTGCCTTGTTTCCTTTATATTTATCAGGCCAACGTTGCATCTGAAGTCCTTTTATTCAAGTAACAAAACATGTCTAAACTCAGCAGTTTAGTGTTATTTCACTGGTCTCAGTGCCAGCTCATGTCACCTGCCCTTCTGCCCATCCCATTTGCAAATCACACATGCATGTCACAAAATGACACACCACCATTTAAGTGGCTATAGCCTCACTCATGTTGCTGCACATCTGCTACCAGCTTTGCAACTCGTCTGCACCTTATGTCCTCTTTGTCATGATTTGTGTGAATAAATGATGAATAATCCTGAAAAGAACCATTGCAGTGTTTAGTGTGGAATCCAGCCAAAGTGAAACTAGAAGTGGAGGAAAAAAGCACAGTAAGCAGGTCAGGTCATTTCCTCCGAGATAAAAACCTGTCTTCTGAACTTTCTATCTCTAACAAATTTGGATTGTTTTTCGGGGTTTGTTTTTTGCACCTTTAAGCAGAGACAGAGAAGTGAGTTGGAGCATGGCGTTGTGGGGATGAGCCCAAAGGAACAAGCAGGAGCAAGACCACAGATAATAAATGGAGAGAACAACTGGAATAAAGAAACAAAGAAAAACCTGCAGGTGACAATGGTATAAAAGATGAACTGAGGCATGAAAGGAGTAGAAGAGCCTCAGATAGAGGAGTGTAGATTCAGCTGCAGAGAGAACATGCCGTTTGTGTTTGTAAAGGAGAGCAAAAGGGTGAACAGCGAGACCTCTGTGGATTTATGAAAGTGGAAAGGAAGGAATGTTAGGAATATGCACAGAGCACTGGTGTGTGTATATATAAGTAGGTGCAAAAGACGGATAAAGAAGGGCCAACCAGTGCATCAGTAGATGGGCAATATGGTAAATGGCCTGTATTTGTATAACGCTTTACTTAGTCCCTAAGGACCCCAAAGCGCTTTACACGTTCAGTCATCCACACATTCACACACTGGTGATGGCAGCTACATTGTAGCCACAGCTGCCCTGGGGCGCACTGACAGAGGTGAGGCTGCCGGACACTGGCGCCACCGGGCCCTCTGACCACCACCAGTAGGCGGTAGGTGAAGTGTTTTGCCCAAGGACACAACAACCGAGACTCTCCGAGCCGGGGCTCGAACCGGCAACCTTTCAATTACAAGACGAACTGCCAACTCTTGAGCCACAATCACAATATGACTGCAATGAGCTGCATACTACTGTATATAATGATTTCTACCTATAAAATAATAATAATAATAATTTGTGCATGATCTAACATTATGACCAAAGTCCAAATGTTCCAGCTAAGCTGAAATGCACAGAAAAGGCAATCACAATAAAGACTCTGCTGCAAATTCCCTCCAGAGCTACCCTTTGGCACTGTAGTTGATGGTTTTCCAGAGGAATCCTTGGGGGAAGTAATGATTATTTTCCTCATATTTCCCACTACTAGTTGCTTAAGATGTTGATTATGCAAATGCACACTTTGAAGTTTCTGTATACTACAGTCTAAGCTACGCTTCTGCCAGGAGGAATACCTGCTTGCATAGTTGCAATGAATGAAAACATGTTGACTTTTACTCTAACAAAAATGAAAAATCTGACACTTGTCTCCTTTGCAACTTGACAACATTAACTGTAACATAATTAAAATTATCCAATATTGAAATACTGTAATAATTCAAATCCTTAAAATGCAGTAGTCTTTGGTGAGCAGGTGATCTTTAATTTATTTCATGAAAATTGTTCTATTTGAGTGAATTTTAAAAGTCTAAGTCTGTAATTTTTTTTTTTTAATGATCTAGATTTCATACTTCATCAGTTGTCTGATCTTATAAGTCCCATGATTGCTGCCTATCTTTATACGCGTTACACATTAAACAAAATTATTACCATCATGAGGTTACCCAGATCCCTGTATATGTCTTAGGTCTGCAGTCATAAAATAATCAGTCTGACAAGGATTCATCGTTGCAAATATGTGTAGGTAGGCATTCATGGGCTCTTAGAAATACCCAATTGGATAAATCAACTAAAGATAAGCCTTAACAATATACTAATATGCACCACTGCAGCTTGCTTTTTCTCTCAGTGTCCTTTTGGTTGGTTGATGTTAGCTCATGGTAGATGGTGAAACAAACTGCTTGTCCAATCACAAAATGAAAAGCAACTATTCGTGTGCCTACCCTTGCCCATACAGGTTCCAAGGACAATTTCCCAGATGGCTCTGTGTAACAAACCATCTGTTGTGTCAGGTTAATCATCAGGTATCCCACCTGACAGTCATGTACACCTTTCTGCTGCCTGTTGTGCACTTTGACCACTTGATGATGATGATAATAATAAAAAAGAAGCCACAATTCAACAGCTGACGAGGAACATGTTTACCGTTTGTTGGCTGCATCGCCCTTAAGCGTTGCACACGTTCACACATCTAGGAAGTGCCCAACACACACACACACACACACACACACACACACACACACACACACACACACACACACCGACTTAGTTGTTCCGGGTTAAACAACTTGCTCGAGGGCACCTCAACTGTAATTGCTGAGGGAGTCAAGAAAGCTGGTTTTTCAGACACAGATTAAATTTTACAATAGTTTGATAAGACTCTGTACACTGTGCTCAGCTCTACTAAAGATGTCCATGTAAGAGCTAAAAGAGGTAACAACACTATCCTGCAGCAGGTTAACATGTAAGTCTGCCTGACCGAGGCACCACAGACATTTCCTCCCCTCTCACTGTCTAGTTGAAGTAGGTAGAAGACTAACAGGCTGATTCTGACACTATTTTATTTCCACTTTTTACCAAAGGAAAAATGTAGAGATCAGAGATTTGATCAGGACAGCTGACACAATAATATGTGGATGAAGATGAAGCATCTAAACAGCATGATAAAATAAAACATTAGCTTAGAGACCCGTGAGGCTGGAACACAATCATATTACAGAATCATTACCACCGTAAAAATACAACTATTGGGTAAAATAATTCAAGCAGCATATTCTACTGTGAACTGATCCCTTATTAATCACATACTGAACATAGAAAAAAATTAAAGATATTATAAACAGACTTGTATTAAATACAAAGAGTGATGTGAGTACATAGAGATACACCTACAGAGAAATCATGAAGCCACGGCTCTCCTTGGCTCTATAGCTTACAGCGAGTTTTAGTTTATTGTTACAGCTGTGCCTTTACTTCACTTGGTTTTGTTTACTGTCACTCTCATTGTTTCATTTACGTAAAGAAGACAGCTGCTTTGTGGAGAAATCCCACTAAGCAAAACGTGGCAAAAAGGTAGCGAAAGTAGTGGGACATGGTTGCTACAAGAAAGTGAATCAAAAATTTACATTAAACAGACGCGACTAAGATTACAAAGGTGATTCAAGTGTCTGTGAATGTGATGTTTGCTGGTGCCAGATGGGCTGGTCTGAATATTTCAGAAACTGCTGAGCTAGTGGAGTTTGAAGAGTTTACAGTGAAAGGTCTGAAAAAGGGAAAATATCAGTGAGCAGCAGTTCTCTGTAACAGAATTCCTTGTTGCAGCCAGAGAACAGAGAACAGTCTGACTGTTATGATCTAAGGTAACAGTAACTCAAATAATCACTTGTTATCACTAAGATATGCAGAAGAACATCTCTACACACACAACACATTGACCTTTGAAGGTTACGGCAGCAGAAGACCACACCAGGTGTCACTGCTGTCAGGTAAGAAATTAAGGTTACAGCTTACAGCCTCTCTGAAATTAGACACCAAAATACTGTAGAAAATGTTGCCTGGCCTGATGTGTCTTTATTCTGATTTCTACATTTTGGAGGGTAGAATCAGAATAAACAACATAAAAGCATGGATCCATCCTGCTTTCTCTCAGTGACTCAAGCTGGTGGTGCTGTAATGGTGTGGGCTTTTTTTTCTTGGCACACTTCGTGTCCCTTAAATCCAAATAAGCATTAATTAAACCCGACAGACTGACTATTGCAGCTGACCACGTCCATCTCTTTATGACCACACTGTACCCTCTTCTGACGTCTGCATCTAGCAGGATATTGTGCCATGTGACAAAGCTCAAATCATCCCAAACCAGTTTTTTGAATATCAAGGTTCAAGGGTTCAAGGTTCTTTATTATTTGTCACATGCATAAAGAACCTTGAACCCTTGAACCTTGATCAATATGACAGTGAGGTTAGTGTCATAGTGTCTATGACCTCCATGGACTGTGGAGATTGCAGTTCAGAGCACCTTTGGGATGTGGTGGAACAGGAGATTCACATCATGAATCTGCAGCAACTGTGTTACACTGTCATCACAGTCTCGACCAAAATCAACGAGGAACGTTTCCAACAGCTCTTTGAATCTATGCCTCAAAGAATTAAGGCTTAATAAAGTGGCAGCTACGTGCATTTCCTAACTCTGTCTCAGAGTTCATAATTGTACACAGAGATTTAATTGAATCAAGAATTTGCATATATTTTATATATTACAGTACAGAGCACTGTGACCTAGTTACACCACCTCCTATTAATAAATGTTAATGTGAGCAGTGTGCATTATCAGTACTATCCTCTAGTGGATAAGATATTAAGACATCACTTATCTACTCTACATTAGTGCATTACTAGGTTGCTAAAATGTCTGCAAGAACTGATTTCCCGGGTGAGGACAGAGAGACCCCAGTTGTATCTTTCACATAAAAATCCAGCTTTAGTTTCTCTTACACTGTCAAACACCATCAGTCACACACTTCAGTACATTCCAGAAGTTGATAAGTGTTGTAATTTTCTTTTTTGGGTGTCCCCTCAGATAACCTCTTTTCAGTAACAACATTATCTGTTTTTAGCTTTAGGGTTAAAATTGGAGTTAAATCTAATGTAACTGACTGAAAGGGGGAAAAATGTGATCTCTGCCACTAAAGTAAATCCTGATTCTTGTGCAATGCTGCCAGTGAAGGAAAAGGCTGGATTGTAGGGGATCATGGATTTATATTACAGTTTCATAAAGGGCCATGTGTCGTTCCCAAATGGATCAAGAAACAGCAGCAGGAGTCATTTTACAATATGTGAATATGTGGATGTGAAATGTAGTACCTTCAACTGTATTTAAGATATACAATATTCATGGGATTGCGTGCGTTTACTGCAACTGTTCCTGTGAACATTCCACAATATACTGACGGGACTGCAATGCACAGCACAAAACAAAGCTTTAAACATGTCCCTTCGGCCTGAGTGCTGTGTAATATACTGCCAAGAGCAGTCCAGCAAACAGAAGCTTTTTCTAAGCATTACGGTGAATGTGAGGATATAAAGTATATATTACGCTGTGGTTCCATATTGTCTCCAAACTCTACTTTTTTTTTAAGCATTTCATAGCTGGTGAATTAAATTAATGATATGAAGAAAGATATAATTGCCTTTATTAAAGTAAACCTATTATGCTTTAATATATTCTGCCACTTACATATTTTTATAGCGCTGATGGTCCAAATTACCAATAAGCAGCCCAACGTTTTTATGATGTTGACTGAGAATGTCATTAATATGATCATATCAGGTTCAGAGAAGCTAAAATGGTTTGTTTCATACTGTGAACTTAATGTCTTCACATGCAATGAGCTGCACTATATGAAAGTAGGGTCCACAAATATAAAATATGGAGTTTAGCACTCCTTTAAATGCAAATTTTTAATTTTCTGCTTTTAATTTATTAAAAGCAAAAACGAAACGAGCCTATGAGCGTGTTCTTTAGTAGCCACTTTAAAATTCTTCACATGACAGAGGCTTTGTTTCTTCCATGAGGATTAGTGTTTCATAGCATACAAATTGTTCAATAAAATAAAAAGTGTATGTTTTATTTTAGCAAGATCATCTTCATAATGTGTTAAATTGACGTGCATTTAAAAAACATTAAAATGATGTGCTCATGTTTGAACATTACAAAGATACATTAAAATGTTGTTGTTCATTAGATCGTAAAAAGCCTAAAACTCAGCCTGATGAACACCAGACCAAGTGTGACATTGACACCGTCACATATGGAAAACAGAAAATAGAGAGCAGGCGTGTAACGAGACTTGACGTTCTTCCAAAAGACGTTGGCAAAAAGTTGGTAAAACACTAAGTCCTGAAAGCTTGGTGTAATACTGAGACATAAGCCTGACCATAGGTCTTATCATCCTACCTCACGAGCGCAATCTCAAAATGTATTCAGCCACAAAGCAAAGATTTGTGAAATACCTGAAGCCTGAAAACTGGAGGTGCTTTATAAGAGCAGACCAATGCAAATGGTTTTATAATGAAATGTTTAGCAGTCAGACATGAGTGGCTTGATTGAATGTTTATGACTTTCTTTAGGATTTAGGTGTTTTTTTCAGAACTGAAAAAAGTTGCTCAAATTTTCTTGCAAGTGTATGAAAAATAAAGCAGTAAGGTAACATTTTTCTGCGTGAACCATCAGAGTCACTCTGCTTAAAATGTAATGAATGCTGAAGAGCATACAGAGAGACTGCATGTGAATCATACCTGTTATGCTACATAGTCTTAATACCAGTCATTAGTCATGCTGTTGGCCTTGGCTATACTGTATATACAGGCTCAAGCTGTTGACACTTATCAGACTTAAATACACGGAGAAAGGGAAGCAGTATGAGGACTGCAGGCTGCCAAACAGCAGACGCACAAAGCTGTCAAGACACCAGCATTATCACAGCTTTCAGTGACTGTCTGTTTATTTAAAGTAAATGGTAAATGCTTGAACCAAACCTGTCCATTTAATTTAATTTCTTTTATTTTCTTGCCTGCACATCTTAGGGACACACTTCATCATGTGGCACACGTGGATGCAGCAAAGTCACCTGTGCTACTTTATGCAATTTATAATGTAAAGTAGCCTAATACCCCATACTGTAGAAAAGCTGTGTCTTTGCACATACAGAGTCCGTTAAGAAAGGAAATACTTTGAAGCTATTTTTGGCTGAGTCTGATCAGTGATTTGATTAATGATGATAAAGGTCGCTTGTTATCTTTTCTCCAATCTTCACTGTGTTGTAGCTGTTATATTTTCTTCAATATTGCTCTTTGCTGCTGCAGTGACCCACTTTCCCATCGGCATCGTTAAAACTTCATCTTGTTCTATGTTGTGTTATCTTTTTAGAGGACAAGATAATCTTCATTGCATCGATTAAAGTTAACGTGTGCCACAAGGCAGTTGTGTAAAGAGAAGTGTGGAACTGAAAATCATTTAGCATCCTGTACATGTAGCAGGAATTTTGACTTCCGCAGCCTTAAGCCTGTCTTCAAAGTGACATCAACTACTTGATGAGCTGTTCTGGAGTTGTGAATGGTAAAAAATACAGTAATTTAACCTCGAATCCAAACGGTACACTACCACATATTCTACCGCGATTCAAAATTTTCTTGACTCCTTTGGAGGCTGCAAATACACATGAAATGACGTGGATCATTGCGCACTTGTCAAATGCAATAAAAGAAATGCTGAAAGGTTTCAAACTTTGGAGGAAATTACTTCTCTTTTAGTCATAGTCTACATGGTTATAGCAAAGAAAGAAAGGACGAATGAAAGGCAGAAAAGAGAGTGCTAGAAAGCCGGAGATACAGTGGCTACAGTTTTCTGATGCATCGAGGTTTACTGATTGGCCTCCGCAGTGAGAGCAGTGTAAGCATATGGCTAAAACCTAGAGGCAGTATCTACTACTTGGCACACAGAGCAGCAAACAACACATGCAAGTCATGCAGTATTCATGGTCCTGTGTTGGTGTCTGTAAAACTGGAAATTCACCTGAATTAGACCTACCAGGGCTAAATCACACAGCTGTGTACAGTTC
Organism: Pundamilia nyererei; assembly: GCF_000239375.1. NCBI lineage: Eukaryota > Metazoa > Chordata > Actinopteri > Cichliformes > Cichlidae > Pundamilia > Pundamilia nyererei. The sequence continues at coordinate 806,623 of NW_005187556.1, forward strand.
TTCAATGAGCCAACAGGAAGTAGCCCGATGGTAATGATGGCACGCATTGGTTGCAAAGTTGACTTGAACAGGAAAGACAATGGCAGCACAATAAAAGAAGAATGGACAAAACAAAAATTATAAGCAAGGAAAACTATGTTTGGTAACTAGGTAGGTTACCAAAGGTAGGTAGATAGCAGGTTTTTCCCATGAAAAGCAATTATTACTATTACCTGCTGCCAAATTAGCTATATGTTACCCTGTTTTAGGTGATTATGCATAAATTATGACTGATGGGTGGCACAGGAAGCCATAGAAGAATAAGAAGCCCGGAAGCTCCTGAAACTTGTCTGTCGCCATTGCGGATAGCCACACATCAAAGGTTGATTCAGACACATCAAAAATCCTGAAAAGGGTACTTACATAAACAGTAAGATAAAAAGTTCATGCCAGTTTTTCAAGTTACACATTTTTAACACCACGCCTATCTTATATCTAACTGTGAACCATCTCATTTTTCTGGAAGGGAAAATGACCAAAAGATTGACCAGTCCAATACATGTAAGTGTTCTGCCAATGTTGTGGTTACATTTTAAATTTTGTGTGAAAGTTTACCAAATCTGAGACTTATTCAAGAATATTTATGCTAATTTACTTGGCCTCTGTTAAGAACTTAGCTGATTCTAACAGGTCCTATATCGATTTAAAATAGTAAAAAAATAGTTGCAAATGAACCTTTTTGTTGAAAATCTTGATATAAATAATATGAAAAAGCACCTCTGATAAAAAAGGAAAACCTTGTTTGTGGAATTAGGATTGTTAATTATTCCTTTTTTTTATTAAATGTGCTTTTGTTGATGCTACCGGAATTGACATTTAATAGGTTTCATTAAAAAAAAAATGTAAAAAAAGAAAAAAAAGGCATGAAAAATCTGAAGTGAACAGCTGTGGTGGCAGTAAATGTGTCAAAACCTGGATGCAAATTAAGCTGTTGTTGGAAAAACAAATTGCATCCTACACAAACACTCTCCGGAGGGATGAGAACAAGAAATGTCAAAGCGGAGGCTTGTGGGAAAGATGCTAGAGCACATTGTGCATTTAGCACATTGCAGTGCTGGAGAGATGGATGTTTTTCTGTGCCTGTGTGAAGGCTGCTAATACATGATTGATTATCAATCAGTATTCTGCTGCCTTAGAAACCGTGGGATGCACCAGAAGCATTGGAACAACTGGAGCTGTGAAAGCAGACACCAAATCCTGTACGTGTCAAACCATATATGTTTAAATTTTTTAAATTCCCTGTATGACCAACACAACAGCTGTGCTCAAACAACGATCTGCAGGTTGAGGTGTGTGTGAGTGTGTGAGTATGGTTATGTGTGCACAGAAATAATGACTACTAAAAGAAAGATGAAGATGTTCAGCAAGAACCAAAAAGAAACCACACAGACAGAGAAAAGGTGTAAAGAGGATATGCAGAAATGCAGTGGCAACAGCGTCTGCAGAGGGGGAAGGCAGACGAGGGGTGGGGGGAGGAGCGGCTGGCAATGTACGCAACGATCAATCAACATCACTTTAAGTCAGCATACTCACAAAGTGGAGTACAGTGTGTTTCCTTAGGAGCTACGAACCTCCGGCTCTGAGGGCAGAGCGAGCGTGGCCACTCCCCTGTGTATTGATTATGGCTACTTATGGCACCCATGGGTTTCATGTTCCTTTTCATTTTTCTCTTTTGCTGCATTTCTTATAGAACATACTGCTCTCATGCTGGCAGTAGAGCCAATCACTCTCATTCCACCGAGTGCTGCTACAAAATTAATTAACTTTACTGCACTTTGCCTACATTTTTAGCTGATGCTAATTATGAGAACTTTTCATAGATACATCACGCTAAGGAAATTGGATTCTCTTTGCCAGTATTCCAGTATTTTATTTATTTGAGGAAACAAATAAAGAAATTATATTTTGTAGTTTTGTTTGTTTATTTGTTCTGGTAATCTCAGTGTCACACCTTAGCTAAGACATTAGACACTAGGGTCCCACATGTGGTTACTTTAAGTAACAGAAAGACTTTCATTATTATTATTATTAATTACAAATAATTATAATAATTTGTAATAAACTGTAACAAAAAGATTATGTATGTGTGTGGATGATTTATTTATTTAAAAAATAAACTTTTTTTTAGCATAGTTGCTTACTGTGTTATGAGATCAGTGTGGACTTTAATTACTTTAAAAACGACTCAGTCACTAATTATTTAATCACTCGTGATGATTTGATGTGGACCAGTATATGTTCTCTGATGTGAAAATAAATGTTTTGCTTGGTGCTGTATTGTCTGATTTGGGCTTTCATGTTCTGCAAAGAGGCAGAATGGACTTGTGCTGTAATTGTGTGCTTAGAGCAATACAAAATGATAGAGAATGGGAGAAGCTGATTGACAGAACGATTCAATAATTGCTTCTTTGCTTGCTTTGTAAAGAATGTGAAGAATGTGTGTAGGGCACAACGTTAGATATAAAGAAGAACAAGGAAAGTTAGCAATGGGAGTTTTGATTGAAATTGAAAGAGTATGTTATTAAAAGCAGGAGATTAAAAAAATCTACCCTTTATTTTTATAACCATGCTGCTACAGTAAGAGGCATTCTCACTAGTGCAATATGATGTACCAAACAACAATAACTAGGATCATTAAAGGGGCCTATCATGCTTGTTTATATATGTTTTATTTTTGGACTCCATCTTACTCTTATCTTATCCCATAAACCTCACTTCATCCTCTGACTGCAACATGCTGTTTTAACCCCCCACCCCTTTTTTTTCCCCTCTTCTAATTGGCTGTACTGTGCAAAAAGAAGATTTGAACAAGAGGTGGGCGGGGCCGTTTTACTCAGTTAGTGTGGGTTTTCCACTTTTTTGACATTATACAGAAAAACGGATTTTAAAAAAACCCTGTTTGAAACAGTATTTAGAGCACTCTAATGTTGCTGTTCTACACTCAATAAAATATTGCACCTGCCACTGTAACCGTAATAAGATAATAAGAAAAAAACACAATAGATTTAATTTAACAGTGATTTGATTTACCGCCACAAGATCTATGCGTGATAGCACTTTAGTACAAATTGTGACTTTTTTTTTTGTTGAAGTCAAATTAGTAATAAAAAATAATTAGAAATTAGACAGATTTGATGTTCAATAGAATAGCAATTACAGCAATACAACATAGCAATTAAAGGATATTGCTGAGTGTGTGATAGTCAGATGAAACAGATGAAACCATTCCAGAGCTTTTTAATGAGAGTTTTCCAAGATTAATCATTCAAAACTGATATGGAGAGAAATATCTCAGTTAGGCTTTTTTAAACTATGCAACACTACACTTAGTTAACCCAAATGTGTTTAGCTGCAACAGATTTTATACAGTCAGGATGTACCTAATGAAGTGGCATTATTAGGTATATCCTGCAATTACTGAATTGGATCTTCTTTTAACTTCAGACTTTTTCATTGAATTTTATTTATACAGCAGCAAATCAACAACAGTCGCCTCAAAGTTTCTCAGAACTGCCTTAGATTCATTTTACCAATGTTACAAAGAATTATCTTCTGTTGTCCAATTATGGCCAACGTGTACACAACCTGTGCAAAATATAGTCTCTGTTCTGCTTATAGCAGTGGCACCCAGTGTAGTCTTCTGCTTCATAGTTCAATGTGTTGTACAAAGAACTGCTTATAGACTATTTTGACTTTTTAGTTTGTCTTCTCCTAGTGATGGTTGTGCAGGAAAATCCCAGTAGATCAGCAGTTTCTGAAAAACTCATACCAGCCCACCTGGCACAATCAAGCATGCCTAGTTCAAAGTCATGTAGACATGGCATGTGATTGGTTGATTATACAGTTGTGTTAACAACCTTTTGAATAGGTGTACCAAACAAAGTGGATGGTGCATGTATGTAACTGTCAAAAACAACAACCAAACAAAAAAAACAAGCAATAAAATAACTGCTCACTTTGACGATGGAAGAGCTTATACAGTAGTATTGTCCGTTTTTTTTTTTTAAATGTGAGGACCAAATTGACTAAACCCACACATACGTGGCAACCTTCCTCATTTTTTCCTTACATTCGTTTTCTTCCCATTATCACTTTTCCTGTCATTTCCACATATTCTCTCCTTTCTTTACATCTCCCTTCCTCTCCCTCCTACACTGCCTCCTCTTCATCTTCCTCCTCTCTTCCTCCCCTTTCTCTCCTGTGGGCCATCAGAATTCATTACAGGCTGAGCTGATTCATGGCTCAGTCCCACATCATTGGAGAGCATGGAGGCATGCTTATAAATCTACACACTACTGAGAGACACATGCACACAAACACGCACCGTGTCACAAAAACGACACTGCATGCATACTTATCAGCATATCAAAGACATGGCTAAATGAACTTAGTGCATGGACATGTCCTCTCACTATTACACACAGCATGCAGTTACACATGCACATCGCACTGGCTCATCAGCAGAGTGCGCAGCCTTTGTCCTGCAGACCATCATAGGCAGCAACCTGCTGAGCATCCAGCTCTGCACATGTGCAGGAAACTCCTCTTCCAGCTTCATAACAAGCAGGGGGACTTGAGGTCTCTTAACTGAGTAGATACTCTGTGCATAGAGTCACAGTGAAAATTGCACAATTTAATGCGTGAGAGAACTAGCAGCATTTTTGCCCTCTTTCACGATGCTGTTTAAGTATTAAAAATAAGAAAAGGATGCATGAGAGTTTCAGTACATTCAAGATGATTTAGTAACATGCATTTCTCTCTCATTTTTAGCTTTGTTTCTTGACATGAACTATTTATGATTGTGAAGGATTAATGCATTCAAGCAGAGCGTTACATTTGTGCATGGATCAGTGATGCAGGATCAAATGCTTCATTCATGCTTATCCATCAGGGCCTCGTTCATCAGTGTCTTGGCTACCAGCTGACATGTAACATCATATTACAGGTTACTGTGCTGCGCAATTCATACCAATGCTTTGCCTGAGGTGGTGGAATAGCTGATGCAGCAGAGGTTTTTGCTTTTTGGGGGGGTAGGGAAAAGACACAGAGGTATAAAGAGAAACTGATTCTGATTGAAATGTGTTTCGATGCTTTGGTTGCAGGGTCCCAGCATTATGGATGCTGGCTCACTGTTATTTATTCACCAAATAACACCTGTGGTTTTCCACTGCTGTGGAAAGGGCCTGTTGTTGACTTCATGCAACCTAAAGTAGCAAATATTTTGACATTTTCCTGCACGTGCTAAACAAAGTTTATGAAGTTTATTCAGGACCACTATAATAAAATATAGTCAAGAGACTATAATGATTATTGACATTTCCTTCTTTGGCAGTCTGGCACTGTTCTGGGGCATCTCCATTCCTCCATGCTCAAATAATAAAGGTTGAAGGGAAGGTACAAATACAAACCTGAATCACTGTTCAACAAAGTTATGTCTGTAACTGTATCTAGAGACTGTTGAGGCACATACTACCACACATTTCAGCAGTGGGAAACTGAAATTCAGGATTTGCAACAATTTCTCTGACTTTTCCTCTCTGAAACGGTCCTTTATGCCCATCCATTTTCACAGGAGGACACTCTGACATGTCATAGCTGGGCATTCAGTGTTTCAGTTCCAGAACAAAGAGAATTTTTGTTGTTGTTGTTGTTTTGCATGCTTACTGAGTTTCCCAACATCCAGGGATAATGTTTTGAAGGTAAAAGGTTCAGCTCAAGCCATCACCTTTCACTAAACACAAACAAGTGTTTTTTGCTGCCAAACTTGAGCAGAGTTAAAAAGAAAAGTAAAAACTGAATGAAAATGAAACAAATCAGCAAATAAAAACAGTGAACGCGAAGTGAACATGAGCAAAAAATACCAAAAGAGTAACCGGTAGAGTCGCTGGTTCCTGGCAGCCTGAATGCAGGTTTGAGGTACTATGCTATTTATTATACACAGCCTATATTACCACTACATTTCATTTATGAAAATCCCACTAATATCATAAAATAATCAGTAACTTTGCACTTTACTGGACAGCATAAGTACACATAACTTACAAATGTAGGTTCACTGAGCACAGGTCGAATCAGCCAGCAGAAACACAGTAATGTTAATGTTGTGTATGTGTTTCCAGGTGGTGTATATATGTGTATGCATTTGTACTTACATCTGTCTCAGTATGTGAATGATTTATGAGGCTGGAAGCGAGTTAACTGAGAGGCTGACTGGGTGTACTAGAACTTGAGACATAAGCAGTACTCGTCGATGTATCATCTTCACGCACACACGCTTTTTAAACATCACCTACACGCATCCTCCATCTTTCTTTCTTATTACCTTCATTACAATCTGTTACACACTCCCTTATTCCAGTCACTTTCTTTAATTAACCCCCCTCCTTCCTAGTTTTCCCTTCAGGCTAGCACAGAAGTATGCCAAAGCACTGAAATGCATTTCCCTTATGAAATAGCACTTCTACAGACACAGCACAAACTTTGCACCATACAAGTATATCTCTTAGATGAATGTAATCTGCAACAGGAGCCACAGATTTACTATCCTGATATTAGTCCTTATAGTGAAGGCATGGTCTTTTATCCTGATATAAACGATCACATTACACATTCACATTATGGGAGAATATATTACTGTGGGTTAAAAGCCTTGCTGCGGCATTTTGGACCGCTTGAAGGTGATTTAAGAAAGCCCTATACAGACAGGAAAAGAGTGCGTTACAATAGTGTAACCAGGAGGAGATGAAGGCATGGACAAGCATCTCCAGTTCACCTTTGGAGACAACAGTCCTACGTTTAGCAATATTTCTTAAATGAGAAAAACAGGAGCGGGTCACAGATTTGATATGAGCATCAAAAGACAGAGATTGATCAAAAATTATCCCAATCAGCCCAGTAGAGCATCTTTAACATTTAATACAGAAAGACCCACAAACAAGCAGCAACTGAAGGTGGCTGCAGCATGAACACAGCAGTCACTGACTGCAAAGGATATGTAATTTCTAAACAGTGCATGCTTTTCCTTAAACCCCTGGAATTAAAGCTGAACATGTGCACTTCAGTTACGTTGTGCTTATGAATAAATAAACAAATACACAAAAAAGCGTCATTGTAAAAAAGTCCATGCAACAGATGTTACATTTTCCTTAGCATCCCCGTGCTGAGGAAATAGGTTTTGCAGCGGTTTGAGCTAAGATTTTCAAGTTATTCACAAAATGAAAACATATACTTTGTGCCGGGCGAGAACTCCATTGAAATGCGTGTAACAGCGAGAAACGCACTAACTTGGTAAAATAAAGCGTTTTTCATCAACTTCATGAAGATAGATGTAACTTTTGATATAAGACTCAAACACACATATTTATGGCTTTGCCTCTTAAGGGTCAGTGCACGCATGCCCATCCATGCATTTTCTTAAATGCTTATCCAATTCTGTGTCACAGGTATAATTGGAGCCTATCCTAGTTTTTTTTTTTTTTTATGTTTCATTGACATCACTTATATAATATTATAATATTATATTTTTTTTTCTAAGTGTAAGTTTAAACTGAAGTTAAAAGTATATAGTATATACAATGTGTGCTTACTGAAAAGCACACAAGTGTATGTACACTCAAACACACTCCTCTGGCTGCAAACACACAATCACACACACAATCCATAACTGTCACCTTCTCCCATATTGGCTGTTTTCCAAACATCACTTATTGCTTTGAACAAGCAGGCTTCTTGACAAAGTCTGCCTCCCTCACTTTCTCATCTTTCTCCTTTTCAACTCTCCAACCTCTCTCCTCCTGTTTTCTCCCCTCAATTCCATTTCTGCATCCCTTATCCTGGCTTTTCCAGTCTGTGAGGAGCCTTAAGAGTGAAAAAACAGATGGGACACAGGGATTAAGGTGATGAAAACTTCTCATTTTGGAAATTAAGAGCACTAACCGCAACAGATGATGAAACAAGTACTGTAGCTTTGGGGAAAATCTAATAAAGAATGGTTAAGATATGCTTTAGCCAAGACAGAGAGGGTGACTGATTGAAGAAATCAGAGCAATGGCGAGCATGTTCACATGAACACATTTTCACTCACTTGCTTTGCAGAGAGGACGAGCGAGCCCAAGAGCAGAAAGAAGACGGTTGGAGCAATAAACTACAGTAAGTGCAGCATATAATGAGGAGAGCAGCAGGGGGAGAAGAGTGAGATACAGGAAATGGAAGGCAGGGAGGGAAAAGGGAGAAAAGAGATATTAAGGAGACAGGAGAAAAAGAAATATTCCTGATATCTCTCGCCGAGGCTGTGCCGAGCGGCGAGGCCTGGAATAAGGCGAGGAACGACTCCTGGTTTGTGAAATGCCTTTGCATTATTCAGGCAGATATTAAAGGACTCACACAGCCGTTGGTCACGATGGGAGGAGATGGCAATAATGGATGTGTTTGAGTCTGTATGTGAGAAAATAGGGGAGCTGTTATTCCTCAACTCGCAAAAATACTGTTGTTCCGAACTGAACCAATTTACGAACATAATTTTCAATTTTTACCTCAGAGCGTTTCAGCCACAAAGTTGAAGTGTTTCATTGTAAGCGTGTTGCTTTGTGATTATGCTGCAGAAAAATTGTAGCTCAGTGTTCATTAGACAGCATATAAGAAAAAGAGCTCAGGAAACATCACCTTGTAGAGTAAAGCCAACGCTGCATTTTTAGGCCTCTTCTTTCATTTCACTTCAGCTCATTACACTTGTTTGGTACCTAATGCTTACCAGACAGTCTTATACAGAAGAACACTTTGAACTTTCGAGAACTCAAATTACACAAAGCATCATCTCAGTTTACAGTACTGTAAAAAATATTGTGCCACACCTGATTTTTGTTATATTTTGCTAGGTAATGTGACATAATGAGACGCAGATATTAGCTGAGTTTGTACAGTTCTAACAAGCTTTAAACTCAGTATTTAAACACATACTGAACTCTCTTAGCCAAGTTTGCTTCTAATTTCTTTAAATAGTGTTCAGGAGGTCCAGGCTGTGGGGAGGAGTCTATTGTGTGCTTTTCTATTCAGGCATGCTTTTACTGCATAGTTGGGGCTCATGCTGAAAAATGAAGCCATTGTTAATCGGATGCTTTCTAGATGGTACAGCATGCTGGATGAAAATCTGATGGTATTTCTCTGTGTTCATAATTCCCTCAGTTTTGACCTGAAGCCATTGGCTGAAATGGAGCCTCATACCAAGACAGAGCCTACGCTGTATTTTACTGATGGCTGTCAACAGTCACTGTTGTACCTCTCTACTGACCTACTTGAACAAAAAAAAAATGTAATTTTTTAGATTTGTTACTCCATAAGACCCATTTCCACTTAAAGTTATGATTTTGTGTTTATATTTTTAATGCAGCTGTTCAAACCGACCACATCATTTTACTGGACGGAAGTTGGGCTGTTTTATTTTTTCGAACCAAGCTTGATTTTTCTGATCCGAATAAACAAATCTCACCAATCAGACCATTTCATTTGTCAACAAGTTTGATCACAAGTCAAACAATTCATTTACACAATGAGATGTAAATAGTTAAATGGTACTATTTTACCTCAGACACACAGCTGGATGGTGATCCAGGTCAATCGCCTCCTCAGATGTGGCCCTAACTCTACTAACAAGAGTTCAAACTGTCCCACAGACATCCCATAATATGCACAAAAGCAGTCGGGATATAGCTTAAATTCTTGTATCGAACCATGAAATTCTCTCTGCTGTTACCTTTTTGTGAGGATGAACCCATTATCAAAGTTTCTTACGTTTCTTGTTTAGAAACATCAGGATCACGACACGTTTGTAGAGTAACGTAACAGCCATTACTCTCTTCCTTTAAAAAGGTTTGCCACTCTTCCACTGTCACCATTTCTGATGAGGCTTCACTGAACAGTTAATGGATCAGCTGAAGGGCAGATGCATCTCTCACGTCCCCTGTTTTTTGTTTGTTTTTTTCACTTTTTCTTTGCATTAAAAGCTTTCAGGCCTCCCTTTTATCCTTCTAATGTCTGACACACAGCACATCATGCTGAGATATCTCCATATCTTAGGCATTTTTCACAGATACAGCTAAGAAATGGGAGCAAATAATGTGTTTTTCCAGCAGGCTGCTGATGGAAAAACGCTTAAACAAACTGCCTAAATAAAAAAATAGATTGTTTCATTGCTAATCTGTTATTTGTAGATGACACAATACTGGCTCATTCTTTGAGTTGGGTGCTTAAAATGCTTGAATGATTCACAGGTCAGTGTTAAGTAGCCTGAATAACAAATAAACAAATAAAGAAAATGCATTCCTTTGAAAATGGTTAGATACAAGGTCTGGACTGAAAAATAAATCAAAAGTAGTCAATGTCCAAAGACAAACTTTGAAAGACCTTTCAGAAGCTGGAGAACTGTGAAGACCACTTAACATATTAGAAGAAAGTCTTTACTGTGGATGAACAATATAAAGAAATGAGAGGGGGCTCAAGACTTTTGCACAGTACTAACTGTCATGAAAAATATTTAACAGGGTGAAAAATGAGCAGAGCTGGGTGTAACTGATATGAGCCTGACCTGGATGATATTCAGAGCATTTCCAGCAGGTTATTGGCTACTTTATGTTACTAGGCTACTAGAAATGGCTACTTTCTGTCTTTGTTTGCACCCTTTTCCTGGAAAAAGCTCCTTCTTTGTTCATGTCTTAAAAACATCATACACTGAAGTATGTTATATTATTATAGTTTTCCATCTCTCAGGGATGAAAAGGTGAGAGTTTAAGACTACAATTGCCCAATTTGTCACAGTGATCATTGTAAAAGACAAATATAATGTAGTTACAAAGTTACAAAGACTGTCGTTACAAAGAAACCCGTTGATCTGCTCAGAAAACGTTTGGTTTGTCATGAGAAATCGATTTCTTAGTTCCTCTTTCAGATATCTGATCGATTACAGAAATAATTTTAGAGTAATTAGATCTTTCCTTCAGTTGCCACAAAACAAACAAACAAAAAGAACATGTTCAGTGGGTTTCTTTTGGCAAAAGCTGGAGATAAACAAGCTTGTTGCTGGCTATGAAGGGGATGGTCCCAATTCCAACTCAAAATGAAATTTAGAAAATAATTGTACACTACACACCTGGAAATAGAGGCCACATCGACAGGAAAGTACAAATCGGTGTTTGCTTTTAATGATGAAAAGGATACATCACTTGGGCTAGTAGATAACTTTGTCTTTAATGTCTGTGTACACTCTCAGTCATACAGGTCATGATAATGTAAGGAGCTTGGAAAGAAAAGCCAGGTATCTCACTAGGGCTTAAATACCTGGGAGTCTCCACCGTTTGCTCTTAGAACTGATGGGAGGTGAAACATCTTCAGGAAACTTAAAGAAGTCTAGTCACTTTTCTTTCTAAGATCCTTAGATTTGTCTATAATCTTGTCATCATCATCATCATCTTCATCATAACTGTCATAAATGTGCCATCATCTGTTGTTAAAAAACAACTTAATTACGCAGAACCATCTTGGCTGATAGAGCCCATAGTTTATTTCTTGTCTTTCTAAAATCCATCTCTCCCAGAGCTCCAATCCTCCCAGATTGTTTCCAGCATCATGTAAGTTGTGTAAATATTTAACTCTGTGGCCATTTTTACTCCACACTTCTTGCACTGACCCTACTCACTGAAGAGCAACTGCAAACAGTAAAGAACAAGCAGAAAGACTGTAATTGCTGTTTACTCCACAGCCACAGAGAATACCTGTGTCTGTTACACTACAGGTGTGTACAGATACTGCATATCGGGACACCAGAAACATCACTGAACTGTTCGTACCCTTGTTAGGTCCCTTTTCACACGCTTTTGAAAAGTGACTTTCCCCCTTCTGTTAAACCAGCTGAGCATCGGAAAAATAGGTCACTGGATTTCATGGGTCAGAGTTTAATCAGATCCAAACACAGTGCCACAAAATAATATGAAATAATGTAAACAGTTAGCTCATGAACATAGTTTAATTTGTTTACTTTATTTAAATTAGATCTTCTCTATTTATTGTCTTTAATTTAACTCAGAATGTATTTACACGTGTAAAATAAAGTAAAACAAAATAAAATTACACGCTAAATCTAATCAGGCTTGAAACTGCAGGAGAGTGCTGTCATATTACATCATTTCCTCAAACAGCAACCGGCACATTGATTTAGTTTAGGAGCAGAAGGGAGCCGGGCGTACACTTCAAGCAGGCTTTCATTCCTGTGCCCCACTGTTCCACAGGATGAATTGATTACCTCTGATACACTTCTATTTGCTCAATTTAAGTTACTGCCTCATACTTATTACAGCATAACAAACACTGACTAGCATATTCGATTGGAAAACCTTCCGCGAGCAAACCTATCACTTTATTTTTAACAAGGAGCTGCACGTTAATCCACTCGCAATCATCTGCATCTACTAACACACTGCACATTTCAGTTTTGCTTGACTTACCGGACATGCCAGGCTGGGATACTGCGATACAACCTGAAGACTTCGTGTGACCATTCCCAAGTTAATTCACTCATGTCAGTGAAAAGAAAGCCTTCATTTATTAACAATGATTCTGTTATGCAGAATTTGCAATCACACCATTTGGAACAACAGCCTGACAGGATTAATTTTTGGTTGGTGCTGGACTGGATAAGCCGGATGGCTGCTCTGTTTCTACAAACACACACACAGAAAGTGAAACTATGAAACGTTTGCGAATATATTGAAGTTTTCAATAAAACAAAAGTGATAGCACTAATATAGTTGTTATTTTTATTAGGTAGGGGCATTCAAAGTCTACTTTTTTAATATTATATTTTAAAGTTGCAAAGCTGCAAAATTACAGATTTTCCAGACTTTGGTTCAGTTCTGTATCAGAAGCAATGCATCTTGTTCTCTTCCACACAGAAATCACTGATGTAAAATAGGATTTATGCGATGTTTAGATATACTATCACAGGAGAGAGAAGCCAAAGAAATGCTACCAGCCTGTCAGTGTAGAGAAGCAATACAAATACTGTGGTGCTTTTAAAAAATTGAAACAGTAAAAATAAAGTGTAAACATAATATTTAAGGGTATAAGTACTACTGACCCTGCGTGGGGTTCAAACTGTCTCGTTTATTTTATTTTATTTCATTTTTCCACCAAAGAGGAACTTTCAGCTTGTTCAAGCTGGAAAACAGTTTATGGCCAAAATATTTAGAACATTTTTTGTTCATCAGTATTAAGATCACACTAATTAATCATTATTATTCAGACTGTTTTGTTACACTGTCACAAAAAGACCACACTATGTAGAACAAGCTTAGGGCCTTGGTGTTTATAGCTTTGGAAAAACGAGTGCACATCGAGTTAGCATCTTTTGTTCAGTATGTTGAACATTTTTTTGAAGCCTCCATTAGTCACTGTGTTTATTAGACACAGATCTTCGGCTAAATGCCGCTGGTCGGTGATTTCAGTGTGTAACGATGATATGTTACATAGGTGTGCTGGGGAGATGTTTGCCACTTTCTATTAGCAACCATTGCATTGTTTTTCTTGACCTTCATCCATTCATCATACTACAGCCTGTAGTGTTTTTTCATGCGGTTGAATAATTTGGTTGTTTGCTTTGCAGCGCAGTTACTACATCACTCTTTGCATATGATTTGTTCTTGATTAACATCACTTGTGCTAAATCCAAAGGATTTCTAAACAACAGAGGATGATTTACTTGGAGGGACAGGCTCTTCTCCTTATGCTGTGCCAAACATTTGATTTGTATCTGCCTTTTAATGTCATGTTACTTGTCCACAATACGTTCAAGAAACTTCATGGGTGCAGGGTGCAGCTTTGGTTGCCTCATGCACGCACAGGCATAAGATTTGCTTATTCATTGCATTTTCAGTACTGGTTAATGATATTACTTTAATTGTGGACGCCAAAAATAATGATTGCCATTAAAATTCAATTGACTGTGCAGCTCAACTGGAGGCACAGCAATACGTGCCCATGATCATGAATTGATACATTTATAACAATTTAACAAACTTACATTTCTGTGCTGCAGAAACTGTGTCTGCAAGCATGAGTAACACAAACTAACATCAAATATGTAACATTTTGTGATCAGTTCAGGAGTTGCTGTGTTGGAAATGTGTTTCATAGAGGTCACAACAACCTTTTTGTCTTCGAAAATGGAAAAAATATTTCAACTATAGTTACCCAGTTTTATAACCACCTATCATGATGACTATCACTGACATGCCAGTAGCTGCTCCAAACTTTTCTGGGTTATCCTGCTGGCTCAAAAAAGGGAAGTAGGTCAGCTAATCAATACAGCAGCATCCCTTAGGCCAATAAAAGCACGATAGATGTACCTGCCAAAATGCTGAAAAGCCCAACATAAAGGGTTTTTAATAGGCTAACACAGGCCACCCAGATGGCTTCAGTGAGTCCTGACTGATGACATCAGCTCATTCTCTGGTGGTTGTCTTCAAAGCAGAGAGAGGAGGCTTTGCTTCTCCACAGGGATGACTAGATATCACACAGAAGCCTGAATTAAACATGACAGAAACCCCATTTCCATATAAAGACAGCCTTTATTGACTGTGCTAACGCTCAGGCTATAGAAGATGAAGTTGGGTGTCTGAAATGTTTTATGTAAATGAATTTCTTTTGAGATTATAGTAATCAAGTCTTATCCATTTGTTGCATGGTCTACTGAGGTATCTGTTCATTTCACTTCAGCCAACAAGAAAAATTAGTATTTTGTTGTGATCAACACAAACCTTTGGGAAATTTGCTGTGTGAGCAACTACTGACAGAAATTGTGTGGTGCTTTTTTGGGACTGGGCACATTTTTAATTTCATCTTCCTCCTTCTCTTCCTCACTCCTCCACAGCTGGTGCTAACAGCAGCAGCCTTGCAGCCTAGTTGTTGCTGGTACTACTGTTCACGGTGCTGCAGACCCAACATGTCGGTTAATTTGACACATTTTGTTGCATCTATTATTTGTTTCTTTTTATTGTTTTCTCTCATCTTTCCAGCTAAAAAATTTCACCACTTAGCCAGTAACTGAGAGAAGTGTTTGTAGGGCCTGTGCACAGGGGACCTTCAGGCTGGTCCAGGCACACAAAAGTGCATCAGCCCACCAGGAAAATGCCCAATATACCAGTCCATCCCTGATGATAGTGCTAGTAAAGATTAGAGATGGCACGATACCACTTTTTTATGTCTTTTTATGTCCGATACTGATACCGATATCAAATACAAGCAGTATATTAAATGCCCGACCAGAGAGGAGAGGACATTAGACCACTGTTACAGTACGATCAGCGGGGCCTATCG
>NW_005187556.1:830779-845327 GCF_000239375.1 Pundamilia nyererei
ATCACGTGATGCATACTGCTCCGACGTGCTAACGTTCTGAGGTGAGTTACGGTGTGTTGCAAGTTTTGTGAGGTGCTTTCGTGATATTTAATGGATCGGATTACATTTTTTATTTTTCTCCGATATCCGATCCAGTAATTTAGGTCAGTATCGGACCGATACCGATACGTCGGTCCATCTCTAGTAAAGATGGACAATGCTGTGGTATAAACCACTTAATCTGTTTGGGAGCTGGTAACTGTTCATTCTCAAGTCTCAAGGTGGCAAAAAAATAACATGTTTTTGCATGTTACAGACAGATCCGGTTAAGTCATGTCAACATATGCCAGCAGTGGAAACTTACTTAATAAAAATCATATGTAAATCAGAGTGTGAAGTTGCTTTTTAGACATATAAACAGAGCTTGTATGTGCGATTCATTTCCTGTGAATTAAACAGGACAGTTTCTAGTACCTTGCACTGATATTAAATAAGATCCTCAGATGAATTCAGCCTTTGCTCAAGCATACTTGCTCCACTGTACCATAACTGCTGATTCTAATATTTGTCTGTAGTGATATGTCTGTCAGTTATAAATTCAACTCATCATCTTTTCAGTCACAGGAGACTTCTGCTTCTCACTGAAACCTCGTTAGCGCCACAAGTGTGGTAAGAACACAAACATTATGAGAAAACTGATGGAAAGTTTAATTGGGTCAAAATCATTTCTTTGAATTTTAGGAAAAACTGACCCAGATCAGCAGGCAGAATGGAAAAAACGTGGAAGATCCATTGCTCCTGGAATGCACTTAATGCAGCCTTTAAAGCAATGTCAGCAGTGGAAATAAACAGTGAATCTATGACTTTCCTTTCCAATTTACCAACCTTCCACGCATTCTGATTCATTCCACCATTCTTCCTTCCCTGACGCTCTACAGTGCACCATTAACCCACTCCATCCCCCCCATCCCCCAAAACAAAAACAGGTCTCCTGCTGGCTGTCAACTGCTATCCATCGCACTTTTACTGTGAGGTTTCCCCATGATTTGCTAGTGTGATGAGATGCTGAAGGGGGGCATTCCTGTTTGTGAGAAACGGCGTTCTGGCTCCCAGGCTGGTGATTGTGTATAAGTGTGTGACTGAGAAGTTTCTGCTTTATAGGCTCTGGATTGTGAGAGAAGAGATCTGTGCCTGCAGTGAATCCTGTGTGCATAATGTGCACTTGTGAATTTAATGCGTGTTGTGTTTTGGTTCGAAAAAGGGAGTTGCAATGTTCAGGGAACTGCCAACACCGGAGGTCTTCTTTACCCATGTGCAGGAACTACAGAGAGGTTAAAGTCACCAGTAGATAAATTATAAGTGTAGAGTTTGATCCCTAGAGGAGACAGAAATTCCTTGGGGGTTGCATCAGAGAGATTGTTTTACAATCTTCCAATTCAAACATGTGGTGCTACTCGCTGTGGCGACCCATTGTGAACAGTCGAAAGCAGCATTAAAGTACAGAGAAGTATCAACTAAAACCATCGGCTGAGATGAGATTGACTTTGTGGTCTGCCTGAATCAGCACTGGTGTTTTTCATTGACTACTGTCCACATACACTGCAGTACTGCCATATTTACTATTCATTCCACCACCACCAAGGCTGGACTCTACTTAACAGCAGTTAATAAGAGGTACTTATACTTGCTTGAGAGCAGAATAACAATCAAGCAAGGAATTTAAATAAAAATGAACGTCTTCCTTTTTCATTACTGTACTCTATGCAGTGATAATATATAATAATAATTTAAAATGATGGCATTTTTAAAGACAAATTCTGACACCGTGCTTCAGAATTCTCACAGTAAAGAAACACTTTAAAGCACGTGTCTTTTCAAGTGCTCAGACATGCTCGTGAAAGAACGTATGCTGTAGGCAGACGTGAAGCAAAGCAGACATTTAAATAAACCATCAATCCGTTTCCTTCCTGGACAGGTCCCTAGTCTATCACCGTCTATTACGGGGCTAACACAGAGAAACAAGATCAACTGTTAACCACTCATGCTCAGAATCACCAATTTAGATTTTTTGCAAGTCTTTGGACTGTGAAAGCTGGAGTACTCAGGAGAAATCCCAAGCTAACATGGAGAGAAAATGCCACTCCATAAAGAAAGCCCCCAGTCAGCCACTTGGTGAATTTGGACATTCTAGGTAACAGTGCTAATCAATGGGCCGTTATATTGCCCACAACCTTGGCTAGGTTTAAAATAAGAACATGAAACAATGAAAAGGTATTGATCAGATGATTGGAAAGACTGACTGGTGGATCCTGTAAGCACTGGCCTGTCAATGCTTTGTGCTTTGTATATGATTAATAACATTTTTAAAGCAATTCTAAAATTCCCTGAAACCCACTGAAGGAGTAAATGAACTGCATTGCAAATATAGAAAGATAAGTCAAAGGGCACACAAACACTACACCTATGTGTTGTGTTCCAAAACCACAGGTAATATAATAGTCTGCTTCTGTGACAGCCCTCAGTCCTCTGAGAAGATTTCCCACAAGACATTGTACGCTGGGATTTCTTCCTGATTACTGTAAGAGCTTTAGGCCACATTTATAATGATTCTAGTTCCCTCGTTCAGTTTAATGGACCCATTCCATCAATGCCAATGCAGAGAACTTTGTTTAAAAAAAAGCAGAAAAATAGAAAAAGTATCTAGATTGCAGCCATTCATTCAAACAAAACTTCAATATATAAAATGTTGATTAAAATCATAAGCCAGTCAACTCCAGGCTTTGCCATGTTGGTAACATTGGTAAGGGGTCTTACCCATCTATTATCACTAAGCTGGAAGTGCTTCACAAAACAATGGAGCTGCACATCATTTCAACTTTGTTTTTGGCAACATGCTGCCAGCTCTGACAGACATCAGTGGCCCCTTTTCACCACCTTAACTCAGTTTCTGCCTTTCATTCATAACAATTGTCTTTAAATGAAGGCCTGTGAGTCATTCTTCTCCTATGAAGATTTTGTCTTGGAAGCAACCATGAGTAGCTATTGCTTTAGGTCACATAGCTCTTGGGGTCACAGAGGGGGTGTAAACCTCTTCACTCTCTCCTTTTGAAGATGGGTTGGGGGAAAAAACTCCACAGAATGTGTTCAAAGAAAATGCTTGAGGTAGTTCAGGATGCTTTTCTAGGGTTGTTCAAACAAGAGACACCAGGGCATACCCAGAACGTGCTTCAGAGATTATACTGTATTTCCATGCCAGCGCTTCAGTGCTGCTGGACCCTCTAACTGATTTGCAGGCAAGTGAGCGTGCAAGGCTCTGTGCCTCTGGAAGCAGACTTTACAATTTTCAACTCCATCACAGCACACTATGTGACCATGGAAACTACAGAAACCATAGTGAGGTAGACAATACATGAGCTGATTTTCCTGCATTAGCATGGCATACTGGCTATGGTGAACAGAGCCAGCTAAAAGTAGTGCTGTGCTGCTGTTGATACAAAGAACAGAAGACTAATGCTGCTGGCTGCAGCAGCTGCTCACTGTCTGAAACTGCACTCTGAGTTTTGTTTACAAAAATTAGGAATTAGCAGTTTCTGGCAAAGCAGCCAGTAATCCAAAATTGGATTGTTATTGGAAAAAAACGGACTAAAGCCCCAACCGTTGGCCATATTTAGAAATGTATTTTACTACACTGCAGAGGTTAGCTGAGCACACATGCTGTTTTACACCCTGTTAGCAGTTCAATCAGCATGCTAGGTATCTTGACAGTCTTTGGGCAGGCCTCTTGCTGTTACTCGAGCTCAAGAGGTTATAAAGCAGCCCTGTGAGATCTTTTCCACTGGTCGGTTGACTGACTGACTATTAGTGTGCACTTGGTGCCACTCATCCACATGCTCACACATGCACTAACCATTTACTCATACTGACTTGCTGACAGGCAGTAGAGGACACAAGAGAGATGGCATGCAAAGACTCCGTAAGTGAGATCGATGGGAATTTTCTACAAGCAGCAAAAATCATGGAAGAAGTACAGATTTCAGAAAAAAACTAAAATAAAAATTGCAGCTTAGAGTAAAGTCTGCAAACTCTGGATGTGGTTTGCATTGAATATGACTTTATATGAAGCCTTCCAGACACACTTTGTAGATGCAAACTGCGGCTATCTAAATAACTAAGAAGACTATGTCATGGTCCTGGGCCATGTTGGCCCAGTATTCTTAGTTTTCTTGTATGTTTGTATTTTGTTCCCTATTTAGGCCATGTTTCCTGAGTTGCCCTGTTGTGTTGTTCCCTAAGTGTTTTCCCTTCGTGGCTTTTACCCCCTGTGTGCCCCTCTGTGTATCTGTGAGCCCTTGTCTCTCCTTATGTTTTATTCCATGTTTCCCCAGCCCGTTATGTCTGTGTTTTCCCCGCGCTCTCTCTCCTCCTGTCTGAACCTCTGTACTTCCTGTTTGACTCTGCCCGTCTCCCGTCAGTGTTATGTTCACCCCGCCCTGTCTCGTTATGGTTATCTGTGTCAGCTGTGTTCCCCGTGTGTTCCCACTTTCCTCGTTAACCCTCTGTGTATTTCTGTCTGCGTCTCCCTCTGTTCGGCGTCGCGTTCTCCCTCATGCTGTGTGTGGTTCTCCCCGTGTCTTCTGGTATATGTTACAATTAGCTTTTCCCAGTGTAGTTTAGTTTTGTATTGCTTTGGTATCACTGCTTTCGTTTGTCACCTGTCAGCAATAAAGCTGCATTTTGAGTTTATCCCCTGAGTCCGTGAGTTTGCATTTTGGGTCCTCATCCTGCCTGCCACACAGCGACCATGACGGACTATGTGTGGTCTTCCTCAAACCTCATCATGCATGTTACGGTTTTAAAGACATAAACCCACCCCAGCAAATCGTCATGACTAATTAAACTAACTTATGTTTCTGACTACACCTTGATACAACTGTCCCCAAAAAACAACATGTTCTCATTTGGATTTTCTGTAAACACTCACACAACACCCACTCTGTCAGATGTTACAATTACCCTTTTGGTTATGGTTCTCAGTATCTCCTTGGCTCTGCCGGCCTGCCAGTGACAGCTGAGATATCTTGCCAATATCTTGCCAGATGTCTGGCTCCCGGCTCTGGCAGCCTGCATTTTAGGATTATGAATACATTTTGTGCTGATGAATGCCAACATTATACATTCCATTTGCCACAGAGCTGCACAATTGATTTGTAAAAATGGACAGTGCATGTTAAGTTAGCATAACTGGTAATTGCAGAATTCTGCATCATATCGCATCATGCATTAAATGACATTTCACTTGACTCACAGCAGCTGTGGTTGAAAAAAAAAGTCAAGATTAGTATAATAGAGCAATTTTAGCTGAATCACTGAGATGGATAATCACAGTTAATACTAATGATCACAGTATGTTGAGTCTAATACATTCAGCTTGATATTCTGCAGCCAATAATCAGATGTTCCCTTCAGGGCTGATCAATGGGAAAAGCAGCTAGAGATCATATCAGAAAAGGCTTTAATTATAATTTAAGCTTTTTGCCATCAAGTCTGTGGAGGGAAGATTGTAGGTTCAATTCCTGGGACAGGAAATGAGTAAATCAGTCTATTTATCAGAAAAACTGGGTGTGGTGTTACTCCCAACTCATGGCATAAGGGCAGGTCTGCTTGATTTAGACTTTCAGAGAAAGTGTTTTTCAACATGGAGCGTTTCTGTGTAAGCCCCTGAACACTGGAAATATAGGCAGCATGAGAACGTAGCCAAATATTTTCTACTGATGGATTTGTTTTGGGATTCTTCACCAGTCCAAGCCAAGTTGCTTTTACAAACAGTTACTGAAGATGGAAAGTCAAAAATAAAGCCTGAAGATGGCAGTCATGCACAGGATTTCAATCAATAACTTTGGGGTCAAACTCAGTAGTTTTTAGTTATTTTGCAGTGTAGTCATCTGGTTTAATTTACCAAAGCAATTAAAAATAAACAGAGTGCAACACTAACAAGTGAATACCTCCCTTTTATAACACTACTGAGTGAATTACTGTGCTTTTCTACTCCTGGTAAGAGAAATTCTTTGGACTTTCTCGTGACATTGCCTCTGCTGACCTGAAATGTTAGCAGTACATTAAAGGTGTAGAAACGTACTTTTACCTTGGAGAGATTGGAAAGTTCAGACTTTTCCATTCTCCCGAGGCCACTGAAGGACTAATGCATGCTTTTATCGCAACCAGGATGAATTATTGGAATGTGAAAACACACTGTCACTGAGTGCAGCTCATTCAGAAAGCTGCTGAGAGTTTCCTGAGATTCAGCATTAATCAACTTAAGCAATTATGCGGATGTAAAAACAAAGATAAACACCAGATGTCCATTATATTTGTCTCTTACCTTCTTAATGCAGCCTCATACAACTGTAGTCACTTTTTACTGGCTATTTAAAAAAAAAAAAACACACTAGGCTTTTTTCCACTAGCTGACATTAAAAAAATAAAATGTCAGAGCTCTGTCAGAAATTAGGCATTATCCTCTGTTTGCCTTTTCAAACTTTTAAATGTCATTTCAAATCATGAGTTGGCAGTCTTTGCAGCAGCTCTCCAACTGTCTTTACAATACACCCCATTTGTTTGGAGAAACCTGAAAACCAGATTCTATAAATTGTGTTTATTTACTACATAAAATAAACAGCAGGCTGAAAGCCTGCAGTGTGTATTTATCTTTCGCTTTGTCAGCTGTTTCCTGCAGGTCATTATACACTTTGTTCATTAATTATACTTTCTTTACAATCACAAATACAAAAGAAATTAAATATTTATGAAGGGTTTTAATATTTTCCATTTGACTCTTTGAACTCTTGGTGTTTTTTTTACTGAGTTTCACTTAGAGGCACTAATTCAGCATTCGTTTTGAAGAGGTCTGTGACTTTTTAGTCCTGTTGGTGTTAGTGAGTGCTGCAGGGATACAACAACCCCGTTGAGAAAATGCATTTTTTCACCTTTGTTCATATGTGAAAATGAAGTACTTAAGCCTGAAATTTAATTTAACCCAAATATCTTTACATTTCAGAAATATACACCATGCAACGTCATGTTGCATCACAGTTTGAAATAGAACTGTAACAGATAACAGTAGTCCATCCATCCATCCATCCATCCATCCTTTAACAGGTATCAAATTCAGGGTTGTGCAGGGGTGGGAGGCTGGAGCCTGTTGCCATGCAGCTGCAATAGGGCGAGAGGCAGGGTACACTCTGGACAGATCTAATAACTCCCAGCATTATGTTCTATAGGTCTTCCACAGTTAAGACCTATGTAACCATTCCCGAAGCAACATGTACCGAGCCTTCCAACTCACAACACTGAGAAAGTGCATATTAGGAGGCTCATTCTCACCTCCAAGCACCCAGGTTATTAAAACATTGCCAGATGATACTCTTCTATCAGTTACTGTTTTGATCTGATAGACTGATCCATCTATAAACAGCAGGACCTGGAGACCTTTGCTCAATCTGTCCTTTTCTACATTAATGTGACAGTGACCAAACTCATCTGGGCTTTTCCTAACCGAAAACCTTGGACGACAGGCGAAGTTCAAGCTCTGATGAGAAATCGTAACTCAACCTTCAGGCTGAGGGACATTTCCCTGTAAAGCACTGCCAGAGCCAACCTGAGGAGAGGCATCAAACAGGCCAAGGAGGCCTATCGGAGGAGGATAGAGGGCTTCCTCACTGATAACAACCCTCATCAGGTGTGGAGAGAAATCCAAGCCCTCACCTACTGCAAAGGCCAGAGCCCCCCCAACCCTCGACAGCAGCCTGAAACTCGCAGAGGAGCTCAACACCTTCTTTGCTCAGCACATCCTGCATTCTCAAGCACCTGCTGTATGCCCAGTAAACTTATGACTGCACACCAACCCACCCAATCAACATCATTGCCAATTAAACCACCATGGACGGGCTCATCTCAGATGGATGGGGCAGAGGTCAATCAGGTCCCACACCTCCAGACTCACAAATAGCCTCTTTCCCTGGGCCATTTGGGCTCTCACCAAACCCTACGTGATAGTAACCTTCATCAGTCCTGACACTCACACACTCTTTTCAGACCAGGTCTTTTCTTTGCTCTATCTCTGAGCACTATTTTACCTCTGAGCACTCAGCGACTATTTTGTTCCAGCATGTTTTATTTTATTTTTGTATATATTTCTCTTCTTTTGTATATATCCCTCAAGACTGTATATAGTTCTCCTGTTGGCTATTTATTCCTGCTGTCTACTATTAATATTTTACTCCAGCACAGTTGAGGTGGAGCATCTTCAATTTTGTTGTATATGTACATTAACAATAAAGGAGTATTCTTTTCTATTCTATTCTATTCTATATGCACTTATAGGTCATAATAAAAATTCACATGAAATACCCTTGTGGGTGAGGACAGGTGCACACTTTCAGATCTAATCTGCAGTGATCCTTCTCTGCATCACCAGCTGATGTTTTGTACTGTCTATGGAGTGAAGCAAACTTTTCTTCAGCCATTTGTTTACTCTTCTTTATTAAACTCTGCAGTCTTCTATCTTTTACCTGCACGTGGGACTCTCTAATTTACTAACCACCAAAGATCTCTGTTACACCCAAAATGTTTGACATTCAAGCTGATCCAAAACCCTGCAGTGACGGTACAGACAGGAATAAGACAGAGATCATTTTCCCCCACACTAGCTTCTCTTCATTGGCTCCTCTTAAATTTGATCAGATGTAATCATATCTTAAAAACCCTATAGTGTCATATTATCCTAATACAGGACCCCTACCCCAAGAGTAGTCTGGGAGGTATAGCCTCTAGCTATCACGTTTCTGTCTCTTGTCTCAAGTGACGACTGATAATTAGAAGCTCTTAGAAGAGACTCTTAGGATTAGCCTGAAATCTTAATGTATATAGTTGAGCTACCATAGGGTAAAGGTGCTGAGGGACCTCCTATGATGCACTGAGCACTTCTCCCTCCCAATGGTTTTAATGGTTTTACTCCCCATGCATGCATAAGTCACCAGCATATTTAATTAACTACACCTTCTCGCTCCCCTATGGTGTGTGCTCTATAACTCTAGTAAATGTCTACCAAACACTTGCTCTAAAAAAATCGACTGTGATATTGTTGGTTTATTTTACATATAAAGTGCTCTGAGATGATTGTTGTTGTGAACGATGTTACGTGATTAAAACTGAATGGAGCTTGCATAAATAACTCTTGCAGTCATAGCCGGCATTTGGTGCCTTGTGAAATTCTTCGCTGCAGGTCTCGGTGACTGCTCTGCAGATCCAGCCCATGCTGGTCTGGTTACAGGACTATATCTGTAACCACCAGACCAAGCTGGGACCCAAATATTGACCACTACATGGATTTGCTCGTGGGTAGTTTGTGTGGCCTGAGTTAATCTGCTCAGTATCAGCCTTCTGTTTGCATTTGAGCTTCAACAGGCTGGCAGCGACAACAACTAACTTAACAAAACAGCTGTGCGGTCATGTGAAGTTCAACACACTTACACCCAAGAGAAAGCAGGAAATGCTTCACTCGACACACTAAATCATCAAACACACACACGCACACACACAAACCTAAAGTGATAGCAGCTTTTTACAAGCAACCGCATAGCTGAACACTTCTGTTAGCTAAATTCTAGAAACACTCACACAAACAGATTCACACAAACAAATGTGACAGTCCCAGAGTCCCTGAAGGACCACTCCCTGGCAATAAACTGAACATATCCAGCAGCAGCAGATTGGATTATGGCTTAGCAAGCAGCCTGGCCTGCACCATACGCTGAGGCAGCTGTTTCCTTATCTGCATGTGTGTCTATGTGTAGATATATATGACAGCGGCAAAGCTATAAGCGAGATTTTATGCTATTGACAAAACAATAAAAAGTGTGTGTGTGTGTGTGTGTGTGTGTGTGTGTGTGTGTGTGTGTGTGTGTGTGTGTGTGTGTGTGTGTGTGTGTGTGTGTGTGCCTGGACCCTTGACCCCTCATCCTTATGAAGTGCTCGTGAGAAATGTCCTCACATCCTGTAAAAGACGTATGGAAATCAATTTCCATTTTAACCCGTGATAGATATTGACAGTTTGATTAAACTGCATTAAAGTGAAGGGACTGAGAAACAAGAGAACATAAAAAGAATGAATAGCTGCTGCTGGTTCGTGCACTGCAGTGCAAAACCAACTTTGTCTCCCTGACTCCTACCTTAAATAGTTTCACCTAATTTTAATTCTCAAGTCTCTTCTCTCAATAGTCTCATTTGAATTCCACCCCCCAAAAAAAGAACTTGGAAACCAGCCTCCAGGCCATAACAGATTTATCATTTTGTGCATTTGTTTATTGGCAAGGGAAGAGGGGGATCGGCTGTTGTTTGGGAAACTGATCTTGCGTGACAGTTCAATATTAAATCCTCTGAGGAACACATTATTTTTATGGTTGGACACATTCCTTAACTGAAAGCTGAATGAAAGAGACAATTTCATGACATTTGTAAGGAACAAAGGAGGTCAGGACACATAAAGGCAATTAAGGAAACCTACAGATAAGTTATTTGTTTGGACTGGGTTTAAAAAATGAAAAAAAATAAAGTGTTGTGTGTGTGTGTGTAAGATGGAAGTTGTCTACACTATTCACATGAAGGTGCCTTTTTTTAGTGGAATTCTGATATTTCACACTGAGGGATCAACGTCACTTTAAGCATGGATAATAGGAAATATCTTTGTGGTCCTTGCATATCTTACTTCTGTCACTCGGGATGATTTGGCGACTCCCTTTGTACCTTAATGAAAAGTAGAAAACTTTTTAAATATAGGATTCGCATTTTTGGAACCAATTATACACTTGGAGCTTAAAATAAAGGGACTTTATATGATGTTGTAACAAACTGCAACCACTAAGGGTAAAACTGAAAAGTGCTAAAAACTGCAGTTCTTTGAATGGTCACTTTAGTTTCTCCAAAATCAAGTAGATCTCCAGGTTTTCATGTTAACCACTGGAATGAACACATTTACAGCCTAGTGTCCGGATCACATTCATATATCATTCATGTTTTCTTTTGTTCTTTTTGCAGCTCACCTGTTTATTTGTTGCTGAAGCTTAAAATCTGCACTCAGACATTTGCTAGATTGAGCTACACTGCATGACTATTTCTAAACATTTATAAGGACTTTAGACATTATTACAAAGTTTGTATGTTGTTAATACTCCTAAAATCTTTTCAAATGTTGTTAGATGAAAAAATGTTTAACAAAGTGCTTTGTAATGAGTTGTAAATAAAGCTAAAAAAGGAAAGTCAACAGAGCAGAGGAGACCAAATCCTATTCTAAGACATATAATTCAATAATGGAGAGGATTACTCGATGTGGGTTGTGGAGGTGCTCCTACCCTAAATAAAAGCATACAAAGTTTGGTTACTGACAAAGTCCGCTGTCCTCATAAAAGACTGGGTGGTGTGAATGCTGGTTCAATCCCAGCATCTTTCTAAAGAAGCTGGAAAAAGCCCCAAAGCATTTCTAAATGCTTGGGTGTCCAACATTGCACAATAACTGTGGCTACTCTCCACAGTTCAGTAGTCATCCTACATCACACCAAAAGCACAACAATCTTAGTTCATGTGTCAACCTTTTGGCAAACATTATTATATGTAAAGGAAAAAAAAAGATTGCCAGAATCCTGGAAATAACTCAGCTGACATGATACATCACGAACTGAAATTGTTTTGTAATCCTCCAAAATTGTTCCTTATCATGAGTGT
Source organism: Pundamilia nyererei (assembly GCF_000239375.1). Taxonomy (NCBI): domain Eukaryota; kingdom Metazoa; phylum Chordata; class Actinopteri; order Cichliformes; family Cichlidae; genus Pundamilia; species Pundamilia nyererei. Next base: position 842,534 of record NW_005187556.1, read on the forward strand.
TGGAGTTTGTTGCTATTAAAGAAGGTTCGAGAATTCTTTAAACTTTGGGTCTAACTTCAAACACCTTGGTGACCATTCCAAAAATAACAGGTATCTTATGATCTGCAAACTGCATCCTCAGGTCTTGTAAATTGTAAGAACCTCAAACCATTTGGTTGAGGTTAGAAAAAAGTAATTGCAGTAAATAATAATTTACTGCAATTATTATTTACTTAAATGTGAACCAATGTCTCGTGTGTCTAAGTAAACGTGTAATCATCCTTCTTAACCTTGTCTCCAGAGTCTGCACTGGCTTAACATGGCACTACATCCATCTTGGCTAATAGCAGAAACAAAATATTTCATCTTTTTCATACATATTGTTGCATATGAATCTATTTGAATCTTGATTTTTTTTTAAATACAAGGAAAAGACTTGTCCTCGGTGTGTTTGTGCGGCTGGTGCACAGGGGAAGAGCCAGCTGTATCTTTGACCCTTCACTGCTGCATGGCTATCCATCTCCGTCTATGATAATGGCAACGTCACTGGCTCACACAGGCACCACTCAGGAAGGCTACAGTGTATGTGATCGTGCAGATACACGCACGCACGCACGCACACACACACACACACACACACACAGAAAATACAAGTACATACACACATACAGATTGGCATCTGGAGGATTTTGTACTCTACACATAGCTGTCAACTGGATTAATATATTGCATGTAAAATATTGCTGTTCACAAAACAAAACCCAGATGCCACATTTCACTCTGAGGAAGACCTCCTCCCTGAGGGCAGTGGATAAAAGAAAAATAAATAAATAAATAAATAAATAAGAAGGCTAATACTGTGGTCATCCCAAAGCTGCAGTCCAAAAGATACTGGACGTACTGTAGGCACTTAGCCAGCCTAAGAGACACGACTCTGAGCCGCGAGCCTACGCACCCAGACGCTGTGATTATACCCAGAATTTCTGCCAGCGAACGTGTCGACATGTTGAAACACACTCTGCTCTCATCGAAAAGAGCACACCACTGTAAAAACGTGTGCGCATACTGTCACAGTTGGTGTCTGCCTAAACAAGGACATGTAGTTACAAAGATGCAGGTGCAAAAGACATACTGTAGAATTCTAACATTGTCAAAAATAAGCTTCCATCAAATGGCAAAGCACAGTAGGGTGGAACAGAATGGCATTCTGGCACTCAATGAGCATGTGAATGTGATAGGCTGTTTAAAACAAAATACCGTACAGCAAGTTCATTTTTCATGTTTGGTTCATGCCTGGCAGTCCTTCCAGCAGATGCCATAGAGTCAGTTAAGTCACTGCATGGTCCTGTCTGCACACATCCTTTATTTTCTTCTTGGCCCTGTCATATGTTCATGCATGCAGATGTCAGTAAAGTCCCATTAAACTACTTCCGCATCTGGACAGCTCTACTGAACAAGACTGAGCATAACATGGGGAACTATGTACGTTTTAAATCCAAAATTTCATCAAATATAAAAAAATTGAACTCAGAGATGAAGAAAGTTCTAAGAAAGAGATGACAGGAGAGTGAAGATAAGAGATCATTTTGAAGGTAACGACTGCTCTGTGAGTGACATCTCATCTTTCATGTAATATCCAAAATCACTTAGCCTTCTTTAATCAGACAGCGAATCTGTGCATGATGTTCCGATTATTTCATATTGAAAAATGTATTTTATTAAAAAAAAACAAAAAACAAAAAACTTAAATGATAGTAATATCTTCTCATTCATAAATGCAGGACAGAAAGTGCAGGCTAAACTGGGTCAGTTGCAGGGTTGTGGTACGGCTCACAGTGATGGACTGGTGCAGTACAGACTGTAGTATCCACAATCATTGCAGAAAACATAATAAGACATAAAAAAGCACATGTGTACAGTCAGCAAACCTATTACTATCTTTTACAAGGATATTAGAAGACGGATATTCTGAATATGCAGCTTTTAATGTTGAATATTGAGTTTAAAGTTAAATTAGATTAAGGTTTAAAATAAACGCCCCAATAAATCCTCAGCTGTGTTTCAGTATCACTACAGAAAAACAGAACTCACAGAAGTAATCAAATTGAATTAAACACATTTATGTTCTTTTGTAACACTTTCCAAATTCCTCCTTCATAGCAGCTTTACACTGGCTCTAGGCTGGAAAGCAGCCACGATGACTCATGAAACATGTCCTTATAAATTGTAGAATGTATTTGGTCAAATCCACAAAGAGCAATACACTCAGAAGCAGGTTAAATATTTGTCTTTCAAAGTGCTGGAGTTCAAAACAGTGCTGCATTATGATGCTTACTAACTCGCTGTAGAAGGTCATTCTGAGCTCTATTTATTGCATTACCTTTGTATTTCTCTTCAACAGGTCTGTTTGTCACAAAACAGTTAATAATGCAAACCTCAGGCTTCACACTAAATCATATACATCTCTATAAGCAGAGACACATGATGTATTTGTTTTACTCTTCAGGTAAAATCAACAGCAAAGATTGTGAAAAACAGCCCAAAGAGATCTTAGGAGGAAAAACACTGTTATGGCTACACTGACTGCATTATAAAAACATGTATGGTTAGCATTGGAGGCTTCAGTCTTGCAGAGTAGAAATATGGCTGCTCCTTTTGTTTTCTGTTGAAAATCGAGCTTTGGCTTTTAGTTGGCAGAACGTTGGTGGACAGTAGAAAAGCATGTGTGTGTTGCATTGACGTTGGATCTCTACAGTGCCATACTGGACAACCTGCACTTGCAGGAAAACCTCTGAGGCCTCTGTTGAATTGTTTC
>NW_005187556.1:845863-858866 GCF_000239375.1 Pundamilia nyererei
CACACACACACACACACACACACACACACACACACACACACACACACACACACACAGCAATAGATGAAATTCAATTATATGAGTGTAAACTGCTTTTCATGGACATTCATGATCCACATCTGCTATAAACAGAAATTTAATACATTTAAATAAATATTTCAGTAATGCACATAATGATGTTTTTGACTGCAGACTTCCTAAAGCTGTCATGACCAAAAAACAGGAGCATCAGGGGGGTTTAATGCTTTGCTCAAAGACACACCTGCAACTCTTACCAGTATAACTAATATAACAAAGACATTACTACTATCTTTCCTGCTGACAAGCCCACATCTTCACCTTTGGGCTGATGCTTTTTTTTAATCAAACCATTTTAGATTTCATAGACAAAAGAAACAGGAAAACTTTTCAAGCAATTCATTCAAGTCTTCCTAAATACAGTTGAAAACGTTAGTTCTGCCAGGAAAGACACAGTCAAAAGAAGACTGTTATTTCCAGTGGCTGCCATTTATATTTGGTTCTACAGTATACTGGGTCCCAAAGTGGCTTGCAGTTTGTAGGCCCAACGCTATGCTTAATCATTTGGACTGGTCATTTGACATTTACAACCTAGATAAGGCCACCACTGGCTTCTGGTGAATGATAACAGCGAAAACGTTGTTGTCGTATTGGAATAATGTCAGCTGGGGCTACTGGTCTGTGATTATTTCAACTTTGAAAATCCAAATAACACACATTTATTGTAATTCTGCCAGTTTCACACCTGTTGGTTTAAAGCTTGTGAGACTTCCATAGTTGTCTTCATTGAGATTAAGCCCCCCCCCCCCCCCCTTTGCCTTTTTTGTGGAAATTTCTGGCCACATTAGCAGCGCAGTGATTAAGTAATTGAGACAGACTCACTGCTCTTTGACCCTAACACACTGTGCAGCTTAATTAGTGTAGAAACCAGTGCCAGCAGATCTTACTCATCTAGAGGTTCTAGTCCACACGTGACTTTGCTAATCAAGTGATGCCTGGACACAGTTTTTCCCCCAATGGCTTTCTTTTAACCCTGCGTGTTTTAACTTCATCTCATCACCCCATTAGTGTTTGACACTGCTTAATAAGCACACCAACAGAGTGAACTCATGGAAAACAGGGCTTTGAGTTATTTCTTTAGCTGTAGCTCTAAGGATGACAACTCTGGTTCAGCATCAGAAGAAATATCTGGTCAGTGTTGGTTAATGTTTTTAGTGATCTGCTCAGCTGTGACTCCAAAAGTCTTACCTGATATTAAATGGATTATGACATTTATCACCAATATTTGCGTCCTATATATTGGAATAATCTTAATCAGTTGGATTTTAAATTTCGAGTTTATCTTACTCATTTGTTTCATCATCAAATATACTCAATGATATGTTTTGTTATGACGATCAGCTGAACTAAGGAAGTGAAACCAGCTAAAATGTAACTGAAGCCGTTATAAGCAGTAGTGTGGTTCACTGTGACAACGTACAGCATCAGAGCTATTAGCATGACTATAGATTTGTATTTTTACCTATAATTTATAGCAATTAGATTATTAGGATTTTATTATTGTTACAAATAGAAAAATAATCATTCTTGGACACATGAACACTCAGTGACACTCTGCTCCCTTTCTGAGTCCATAAAGAACTGAAATGGACACAAGGAGCAGGAAATTAGACCAGACAGGCTGTTTTATTCATAGTGCCGCTGATGTGTAAACTGGCAGCTCAATAAACCAGTTGCCTGCAGCGATGTTACCCAACTAATAGACCATAAAGTGTTGAGCAACGCTTTCTCCGATGCTCTGCTAAAGTAGCTGCTGCATATTTTATAGGGGCAGGTGCACTGATTAAAGAATCCAAATCCTTTACTTGCAATTTGTATGCAAAAATATTGATATTCCTAGTTTACATGACAAGTTACAAGCCAAAAGCCTAGTGTATAAGGACCATTGTGGAACTGTAGGTGTATTTCTTGCTTAGTTCGCAATAACTGAAATCGGTTCTGTCACTTCGATGTGTTTGATTGCTTAATAAGACCCCTAAAGAAACTACTAATGAGTCTGCCAGAACTGCTCTGCATCCAGCCTTTGCACTAATTGCAATGTACAGACAGAGAGGTCAAACAAAAAGCCATCAAAAAGCTTCATTTTACTTTTCACATTTTAGACAAGGTGATGTGTGGACTTGTCTTGGAATCTAGAAAAAAATGTCTATTTGTCCTCTTTTCCTATAGAGTCATTCATAGAGTTGAAATACTAATGCAAAGCCTCCATTGACCCCGTCGACATACATTGATTAAGTTCAGCCTCCAATTATCTGATCTGTGAACATCTCTCCACCTTGAGCCACTTATTTTTGCATTCATTTGCCATTTCTTCTAAAAAACGTACACGCTTTTCTTCTCTCATGTTCTATTTTCCACCTTGGAAAATCTCGGTCATCGTGTCCTTGGGCAAAACACTTCGCCTGCCGCCTACTGGTGATGGCCAGAGGGGCCGATGGCGCGATATGGCAGCCTCGCTTCTGTCAGTCTGCCCCAGGGCAGCTGTGGCTACAACTGTAGCTGCCTCCACCAGTGTGTGAATGTGAGAGTGAATGATAGCGGAATTGTAAAGCACTTTGAGGGCCCCAAAAAGCGCTACATAAATGCAATCCATTATTATTATTATTATCATCAATCCTCATTCACCAATATGTGCATGGAAATGTTCTTACCCTGCAAAAGAATAAATGAACAAAACCACCTCTGGATTCATAAAACGTGTGCACCAGCCAATTTTGTCCTTACTATCATACGTGTTTGAGTGAGTCAGAACAATTTTGAATCAACAGCCTTGCGCCTTCTACCTCCGATCTGTCTACTGCCACGGTCCTATTTCTTTTCATGTGGAAACACACTGACATAAAGGGTAAAATCCTGAAAGTGGTGATCATGTTATACGAGGGATCCCTGCACCGGAGTGACTAAATACCTTCATATGAGACCCCTGCTGCTGCTTAAGTAAAAATAATTTTGACATCAAAGCTGAGAAAAAACAGAGAAAAAACAGAAAATCAGTACTACAGTCCATCTTCAGTCAGGCAAACATGAGAAAATAATGAAAAATATTAAAGACAAAAACCAAAAAATCCATATTCTCTATGTGTGGGAAGCTGGCAAGGACGGAGAATGTAAGTCATAGCTAATGAATAATAAGAGAAGATACAATAATATGAGCCATTTAGTGTTTGTTTCATGTAGCTTTAAAATCTTATTGTTATGTATTTATTTCAAGGTTTTTTGGTCATCTTGATGATGATCGGCTCATGGAAAACTAAATAATGAACAAAAAGAAAGAGGTTTTATTTTTCTTCTGCTTCTTCTTCTGCATTATTGTAATGTGGGGTCTTTACCTTGCAATATGAAGTACCTTGAGGCAACTGTTATGGTGATTTGGAGCTCTATTAGTAAAACTGAATTAAATTAAATTATTTTATTACAACTATCATAATTTAATACACCAATTATTTTTATTGACTTTGAGTTATTAAATAAGTTTTGACAAAACTAAATGTTAGAAGAAAAAAAGTTCAGAATTTTGAAATACCAGGAGAACATTTCGAGACTCCTGGAAAGTAAAAGTCAGAATTAAGTCTCTGCAATGATTTGTTACATTAGTTCCACCAAAATTAAACTAACTTTTCTTCTAGTTAGTAATGCATGCAAACCTAATGACAACCCTACAATAAAAGAGAAGCCAAAAATGAGTCATTCTTTCCAATTTTCATACAACTTAATTTGATGCATTATTAGAATAGTCCTGTAGGTTGTAAATCCTCATTATCTGAGTAGCAAATGTAATCTTTTCACAGAAGGATATGAGGGTATATTAGGACTATAATTTCTCACATTCATTAAGTTTTTTTGGACCACCCAAAACTATTTATGGGCTCAAAACTCCCAGTGCAGAATCACTGACTGGTTCTCATATTCTGTTACGCATGTGGTAACTAGTAAATGTGTGATACTAAGTGATTGATACCAGGGTGCTATATGTAGAGAGTCTGACAATTCATGAGAAAACTCCAGATTCCTTGAAACTTTAAAATTTTATTAATTTTTTGTTTTCACCCAACAGCACAAACAGCATCAGCAAGCAGCTTAGTCTCAAGCGCATTCATTTACCATCACATCCAAAAATGACAAATGCTCAGCTTCATAAACAATCAACTGAAAGTTATAGCAGACCAGCAACTGAAATTAATAGATGTGCCAGCGATTATGACAAACAGTGTTTGTGATACATTTATCCCTTGAGTCATTATGCAAACCAGACTGATTTAGTTTTACTTCTCATCTTATGTGTTGGAGCCGTTTCTCAACAGGTTGAGTATGTCCTAAAAATAATAGTTTTTCTCAAAAAGACATCCATCCTAAAAATGTGTTTTTCTTCGATTTATTCTTCATATTTTAACTAGCTTGTTCCAGTTTTGAGGCCCAGTTACCAGTCCACTTTAGCCCTTGCCTCTTTTAAGTGTTTAGTTGTCCTGTGGAGGTTGCACACAGACATCTGTGCTTCTTTTACCCTGTAACAACTTCACCAGTGGGGTGCTACACATTCATGTTGCCCCAACGAGTTATGCTTGTTGTGTGGTGCTCCAGTTGCATCCATTTGCTTCAGTATTTGCCTGCAGAGCCAGCAGAAGGCTCCTGACAAATGTGCTCCCGTGCAGTACTCAAAAAAACCCAACAGCATGTAGCTCAGCAGAGACCTATGTGTGTAGTTTAAATGTTCATTGTTTCACGTGGAACAGAAGACTGGGACATTTTTTTTTAAAATGACGGCCTGAAAAGTACAGACAGTGACTACAGTGGACACATTGTTTCTAACACTTGGTTTCATTAACTTTGCTTCTGTCTGCAGTTCGGTGATGGTCCAACAACAGTACAAGCAAGAGTAGTCCACAGATCAGCCCACTACACCACATACTTTGGACACTGCCTCTATCTGGCCATAGATAGAAGCAGACGGGGTATCTGTGGCTCCCTACAGTCTGCCAACAGAAAGCCACATTCAGCCGATTACACCCCACCCAGTGTGGTAAGGTCAGGTTTTTACTCAGTCCATTCTTCACCCAAATACTGTTGTAACGTTTATGTGCATAGCTTAATAAAAAAGCACAAAAAGGAGGGAGAGGGTCTGTTTTTTCTTATATTTCTTTGCATCAAGAGTACAAAGATACAACAGAGACATCGTTGTTGGAGTTCCACAACAGCAGTCCTTTTAGATCTTCCAGTGTAGACATTTATAAACACTTATTCAGTGCTGCTTTGTTTTATCATTATTACATTTTAATATATTCAGGCTAAGTCAATTGCTTTTGCTTTTGGATGCTTTCCAGGGTAATATCTTGTTGCGTGAACTAATCTTGAACGTTTGGCTGTAATCCTTTCTCAGAATTAGACTCTGACTAATTTGTGAGTGCTGTCATGTTCCTGGCTAATATCAGAGTGAATCTTGCATGTCTACAAATCTACCCTCTTGCTATAGAGAGTGAAACCCTTGGAAAAAGAATTAAAACAACTTAAAACCAAACTAAATGAGGTCATGAGGGGCATATAAATATTCCTAAAATTGTAACAAATCAAGGTTAAAAGTGTCAGTTAAAGCCACACGGACTGAACACAAAGATATATTGTATACAGAAAGAACAGACATTAGATCTTATCTTTGTCATTTAAACAAAACATTGTTCCTTTCTTCAGCTGTTTCCAGTCAAACTGCTGTCCGAGTCTACAGCATCGGGTCTAAAAGGCATAAAAAGGCTTTTAGCAGTGAAAACATGTCCCATCTTCATTAATGTCCACTCTAACTTCTTCTTGCTTTATGCAGCTTTTAGTTCACAGTAGTTACCACAAAGTGCTTTTGGCTTTTAACGCAGAGTTGACATCTGCTGCTCTCAAATCTTCCACATCTTCTTCCAAAATGCATCAGTCCAACAAAACATCTAACTCTGCAGCTCTCTCACTGATTGCACACATAAATACCGCTTCTACAATTATCTGCAGGTAATTAGCACTTTGATGTGAGGTTATCTTTCAGTTTATCATTGCAGCCACCAAGCTTGTTTCATGTTTCTGTATCTGCTGTTTACAAAGAAATGACTTTTATTTGCAGGTTCGAGTCAAAAAACCTCAAGTCAGAAATCTATGGAAACCAACAATTTGGGAAGAATTTGAGTTTGCAATATCGAAGAAAGAACAATGCCTTACTCAATGCAGCACAGGCGCAAGCACAAAAAAGAGATGTGACAGCGCCCTTTTGTGATGGCTGTAGTTACACTAAATCACAGCACTCTGTGGTAGCAAAGGCAACATGGCTCCCAAGAAATAAACTTCTAAGACATAGAGGTCTGTTTTGACAAACCGTTTCTGCTAAATAGATCAGAGTTGATATATTGCAAATAAACTAATACTATCACTGAAATTGTGCCTGACAGTGATGGCTAAGATTGAAAACTGAAGCTCCAATTTCCCCACAAAGCTCCATTTTCCTATCTGACTGGCCTGTTACTAAATGCATCAAAAGCTGTCCAGAGGGGAAACATTGAAACATGAAGTGAGAGAGAGAGATGACAGCTATATGAGGATGGGAACAAGACTAACTCTGCTGCGACATCTTAAATTAGTCAAAGTGATGCTGAAACCGTTTTAAACAGTTGTCAGACGGAGCAGAGCTGATGGTTCTTAATGAGACATTCAAAGAGTGAATGTTGTTTAATAATACATTGAGAGAAGATCTTCTACAGTTTAATTTCAACTTCTTTTCTAAAATGAAGTTACTTTCCACCACTCGTGTTCTCGCCTGCATCCAGCATTGATTGTTTATATACCTAAAGAACTATTTGTAACTGTGGAGTCTTTTAGAAGATTTTTCCAGTGTGAAAAATCAATCAAACTTCAAAAAGCAGTAGAACATTATTCTGTTTTAACATGTTTTTTCACTTCTATTAACTGTGTTTTAATTTTCTATTCCATTCTATTAAACTGTTATTGTGATTCTAACCCACTTAGTGACTTTGTGTCTGTGAAAAGTGCTCTATAAATAAACTTTACTTACTTAGAATATTTTGTTAAGCTTGCAAGTCAATATAAAAAACCCAATGACATCACTGCAGATAATAGCCACATAAAAATTCAAAATAAACCAATGTGACATAGATGGATGGAAAGTGAACACAAGCCCGCTTTTAACATCAATCACCCTGTAAAAACTCGAGCTCATTACCTGGGACAACACTGACTCAGCCTTGGTTTTTATAAAGGACCTGATGTCTTCTTCTCTGTCGCATCAGTTAATAACCTGGGGTGGCTCACCTACATCTTTAGCTGAATATGATGTGTTATTAGTCTCCTGTTATATAATGAGGAGGAGGAGGAGGTTTCTGCTCCACCCTATGTCCTAGATTATGCATTTACAAACAATTATTACAGTAAGAAATACAAGATTTATCTACAATATCAGCTCATGAGAACTTCATGTTTTTTAGTAGTTCAGGTCTGGATGATGATGATGTGTTGAGTATGATCCAGTAAAAAGTATAAGATTATTTAACCAGTAGGGTTTACTATGAAGCAAGTTCCACAAACTTGGCCTGACAGAGCCTAAAACCTCAATGACTTTCTGCTTTGTACAAAAGGAGTTGTTTGATGCACCACTTGACTCTTCTTTTGCACAAACTTGATCCAAGCACAGGGTATTTCAGTCAGAGAAAAATTAAAAGGAATAGCTGAACTGAGGAACAGTGAAATGCAACACTGGTTCTGCAATTAAAACATGAGAGAAATACTACAGAGAATCGTTAATCTTATGAATTCATGGTCATAGCAAGCACGCCGAGCAGGGAAAAAAGGAAACATTATCTCAAGCTACAATATTTATTTTACCACTTAGTGCACTATCAGTGATGCTGTTTATTTCTAGTGTGACAACTGCACATTAGAACTGTGAATTTTAAACATTAAACGTTACTCAGTGTGTTCACATCTGACAGTCTCTCATAGCCTGATAAAAGAGACACCAAAAACACTTTAGTTTGTCACCAAAGCAAAGTGAAATAAATTTTATTGACTGAATATTCTAGGTGATTAATAATCTACAGCTACATGAAAGTCTACACTGAAAATGTTAATCTGTGTTCGTGTAGCTGCGATTCCAACAATGTGAAACGGACCGAGCAGCAGTTTAAGATCACTCATAAAAACACTCGTACATTTTTCTGCATCAGCAAATAAATGTGCACAAATACCAGGCATGCAGTCTGTATTTGCATTAGCTTTAAATCTGGGTTTCATTTGGTATTACTACTGAAAAGTCTCAAGAACACTGAACTTCATATTAATCATGAATGATACAAATATCTTTTTGTCCAGTGAGAGTTTACGACAGCTTTTATTAAAAGAGGAAAACAAAACAGGAATGAATATACTCAAACAGTGGTTTGTTTGAGTAAATAATGGTAGAAGCTGTATGTATAGAAAGAATGTGTGAGAACACATTTTTGGGTGTAATGTTAGACCATAAAATCTGCTCATGTTAGACATGGAGAGCATCACAGTGCTGGAGAAAAAAGGCACATTCTGAAGCAGAAATCATTGCTAATGTTCAGCGATTTTATCTTACTTGAATTATTGTGTGGAGATATGAGGTAACACATACAAAAGCACACAAAAGACCACTGTAGCCATTGTAAAAAGAGCAATGTGGATAGTTAATATGGCTGGTTATGTGGAGCACACAAACCTATTATTTGTAAAGTGTGAATCAGGTAAAAGCAGTGAAATAATGCACAGAGCCAGAAATAATCTCTTAACAACAAATATTAGAAAATAACACTTTCAGACAGAAAGTGCACTTATGAGCTGAGAGGAGAGCTACATTTAAAAAATACTGTATTATATACTGCAATTGTATATACTGACATATTAAAGTTAGTTGTTAATATATAAGTATGTATCTGTTAATATAACAAGGGACTGTGTATTCAGTGATGCAGTTTCATTTGTTTTTTACTTGTATTAACACGTGTTACTTACTGTATATGTTTAATTAGATTCAGATCCCTGAAAAGGTGATTTTAAGCCAGACTTCACTTCATCGTAGATGCTTCTGATCTAAACTTTCTATGAAAACTAATTAACATATGTTTGTTGCCTACATCACAACAGAAACCTGAAGTTTACGTTCATATGAAAATTACGTGCAAATGAATTATAAAAGGAGATGTTTGTTTGTGACTTGCTTGTTTTTGTTTAAGAAACAACTTCCACCTCTCTTCTATAAGTGATACAGAAAAACAGGGAAGCCACTATTTCAGTGTTTGTTTCATTACAGTATTCAGATTTCCTGAATATTCTACTACAAAACACCAACATTTGATGGAAGACAGTTGATAAACATTCACTAAAGCCTCCTCATGCATTTGCTGCCGACTACTTTGACATGATATCGTTTTTTAAAACACTTTCTCTAAAATCTAGATTTATTTTTATTAGTTTTATATAACAACTTTGGGCAAAAACATATCCTGTGCTATTTCCATCTCCACTGGTTGCACTGCTACTTGAATTAAATTTTCTTTAAAGAGAAAAAAAAAACCTCCTGTGGAATGTTTGCAAAACACGTAACGTTCAGTTTCTTCATGATATGAAGTTATAATTATCATGAGTGCTTCTCGTGTGGTTCAGAGCAACCTCTCATTCCTTATGTTTTCAAATAAACAGGTAGCCTGAGGACAGCATGTTGCAGCAAGTAAAACTGATTATGAAACATGAGTTGCTGCTGCACACTGTGGCTTACATTAACATCTGGTGAATATTTAACAAAGTGCCTTTGGTACTTCTGTGGGTTTGGACTTTTGCAACAACCGCAGCATCAACACACCAGAACAAACTGAAACACAAACACACTCTGTTCACTTTATTGTAGTTGTGACATGAATGTGAATTCAAGTAAGTTTAGTTTCTTTCTTTTTTTAACACTTGCCTTCTAGTGATCCATCTTCAGTTTGAAGATGGTAATGAAGACATCCTGCTACTGTATGTCTTCATTCCCATGTTTATAATCACTGCCTAGCTGTTGAACTTTGTAGTCAACAGAAGCTCACATTTTCTCATTCAGTGTATTGTGTCCTCTTTCAGTCTAACTTTTTACAAACCGGATGTTTGGAAAAAAAAGAAAAGATCTAAACTCTGGTAAAGTCGCAGAGATGAGCCAGCCTAATCTTTAATTCATTCACATGATTTAAATCTTCTCGTGCACCAAGGACTGCAATGCAGATTGGTTCTTTAAGCCATCTGAACATAAATGTCATGCTAATTAATCTTAATGACAGGCAAACATTAGTTTATAGGCTGAGGATCTCTCCAGACGTTTCACCCACTGGCTTAAACTCTTCTGCTTATTTCATATTCTGATTTCAGATTATTATTTTTCTCATGTAGCTGGATCCACATCGTTGTGTTTCACCATCTTTGCATGAAAGCAATTTTGGCATTAGAAATGGTGTCAGAGAGCCAAAGCTGTGCATGCAGACCAATGTGTTAGGATCTATCACAAACAAATGTATGGATGACCATGCAGGCCAATGTGAAATCCTTTATTTTCTGGTTCACAGAGAACAAGGCTGCCTGGGTGATGGGAGCTGAATGATTCTAAGCAACTTGAAAAGGATGCACAATCGAGCATTTGCACAAATCATGAAAAGCAAACAAATGGGTGTCTTTTGTGCACATATTCAGCTCTCAAACTAAGACTAAAAAATGTACCTGCATAAACAAGCACATTCACAGTATGCTATTTTTTAACACAATCCAGAGAGTTGGTAGAGCGCAAGCAATACCCTACAAAGAGGGGGATGCTGTTCTATTTCTGGTTTGTCTATGATTACTCCATTTGTATACAATTATTGGTCCAATTGTGTTTTTTATTGATTATGCTGAAATTATTTTTCATTCTTGGATAAGACCTGGTGTTGCAAAGAGCAATGATCCAAATATCTAGCAACAAATAAGAAACAAAGAAAATTATATTGAGCAGGTATGACTAACTGTGAAATGCTGTTTCACAGTGAGAAACAAAATGTTGTGTATTTATTAAAAGCATTATAATCACAACAGATTGAGGCTTCTCTGAAATAATACCGTATACACAATCGGCTGTGATTTTATTTGACTGTCATAATGTAAAAACTGTAGCGAGTAATCTGTCGTCTCTTCATTTTCCTGTCCCTATCAGACAGATATAGCTAATTTATAACCCCAGATTGCCAACACACAAAACACAACATGATCAGTGTGCACACATGTTACACGACAAGTTCGAATGCAAAAAATTCAGCATGTCTTGTTGTTTTTTTGCAACGTGCTTGCAAACAATGAGTGCAACTCATCCGTGACATGTCTCGTAGGGGATTAGACTGAACTGGTGGTCAACTGGTTGTATATACCCATATAAAAGCAAAGTGCCCATGTCATTATGCAGCAATTCTTGCTGATTTGTCACAGTTCATCTCAGATTAATCATACAGTGTACTGCATGTGACTGCTAACTCCACCACATCCTATCTCAGGCTGATTGGAGTGAATCTGTCTTATTGCTTTGATGAACCAAAATCACTTTGAAGATGGCAACTTTAACTTACTGCAAGTGGTCTCTGCCTCTAAAGCAATCGCTTAAAAGGCATCAGTATGAAAAGTTTACTGGTTGAAATAATTCTGGTCATCCCACACTATCAGACCACTGGGTATCCAACCACTAGTGAGTGTGGAATTACTGAGTCCAACATTTTTACAGAGTCTACAGTTCTGACATCTTGTCAGTCCATGGACCAACAGTCATTGAATAAAACAATGAACGAGCACTGGCATCAGGCAACACTGAGGTCTAGTGCCTGCAGAAAGCCAGTATCGTGAAGCCTCTCCAGCACCTCACTGTGCATGATGACTGATGATTTCAGTGCTGTAGCAGTGTCTGATGATGGCTGACAAGGAATAACAGATGAATGACATGAAAACCATTACAATGGGTGCTCCAACCTCCACGTGAAGTAGGAATTAAAGAAAGTAGCTAAGAAAAACTAATAGCACCACTTAGGATCAGACCAAATTATTCTACATACTGTGAAAATGTTAATTTTGTTGTGTCAATTTTTTTCTCCATCGTTCATACATTGGATTCTTTTTTCTACTTTGTCAACTAATTTTGAGAAATGTCTCTAATTAACAAAATGTGTTTTGATGCTACACAGTTTTATAATTGAAATAACTGTGTTTGTAAATGTTGATTGAAATAAAAGTAGAAAAGGAAAGTATTAGTTCAAATGTGTGAGGAGGATTTTTTTCTGTCTCTTTGTATTTTTGCACAGCATCTTGTTAAAAACCCATTCATAACCGTAGACAGATGGTGATTGTCTGACCTTCTTTACAGCTGACACGTGTGGCTATTAACCTTGTGGACACATCCACACAGATTTCAGTATTGTGCTTTAGCCAGACATGATTTTCAAAGCTCCACTGCTCAAACTGCAAAAATCTAAAATCAAACTGAAAAACTTGGGGTGATAAAAGCAAAGACATGCATAAGTATGCAGTAAAACAGCATGCACAGAAAGAAAGATGATGTTGACGGGTGCTTCTCTCTGCTGAAGCGTCTTCAAAGTAATTACGAAAAGCTCATCAGTGACCTTACAGATGCCATTTTTAACGGTCGTTACCTTAATTGTAATTTGAGAAATGGTGGATCGGTGGGGTGGGGTGGGGGTGGAGGATGGGTGTTGAAGCAAAGTCAAGGTGAGTAAACATAAACCACTTCATGTGCAGGATAAAGAGAGTGTGAGAGAGGTGCATCTCTCTCTGGCTCTGTCTGTTTACTTAATGACTCGGTGTTTGTGCAGCTCAGGATGCTAAACTTGAACCTCAGGGGAGCCAAGATTACAGGTCTCAAGGACTG